>NW_028294833.1:0-113000 GCF_964341445.2 Mesoplodon mirus | reverse complement strand
TCTTGTTTCCCATCTTAGAGGGAATGCTTTCAGCTTTTCACTGTGGAGTATGATGTTATCTGTGGGCTTATCATATATGGCCCTTATTATGTTGAGGTAGGTTCCCTCTATACCCACTTTTTGGAGAGTTTTTATCATAAATGATGTTGAATTTTATCAAAAGCTTTTTCTGCATCAATTGAGATGATCATACGGCTTTTATTGTTCAATTTGTTAATGTGGTGTGTCAGACTGATTTGGGATACTGAAAAATCCTGGCATCCCTGAGATAAATCCCACTTGATCATGGTGTATCATCCTTTTAATGTATTGTTGGATTCAGTTTGCTAGTATTTTGTTGAGACTTTTTGCATCTATGTTCATCAGTGATATTGGCTGGTAAGTTTCATTTTTTGTAGTATCTTTGTCTGGTTTTGGTATCAGGGTGATGGTAGCCTCAAAGAATGAGTTCGGAAGTGGTACTTCCTCTGCAATTTTTTGGATTAGTTTCAGAAGGATCAGTGTTAACTCTTCTCTAAATGTTTGGTAGAATTCACCTGTGAAGCCATCTGGTCCTAGACTTTTGTTTGTTGGAAGTTTTAAAATAACTGATTCAATTTCAGTACTGGTAATCAGTCTGTTCATATTTTCTATTTCTTCCAGGTTCAGTCTTCAGAGATTGTACCTTTCTAAGAATTTGTACATTTTTTTCTAGGTTGTCCATTTTATTGGCATAGATTTGCTCATAGTCTCTTAGGATCCTTTGTATTTCTGTGGTGTCCGTTGTAAGTTCTTTTTCATTTTTGATTTTGTTGATTTGGGCCCTCTCTCTTTTCTTCTTGATGAGTCTGGCTAAAGATTTATCAATTTTGTTTATCTTTTCAAAGAACCAGCTTTTAGTTTCATTGATTTTTTGGACTGTATTTCATTTATTTCTGCTCTATTTTTCGGATTCCTCTCCTAAAGTAAAGAAAATATAAGCAAAAATAAACAAATGGGACCTAATTAAACTTAAAAGCTTTTGCACAGCAGAGGAAACCATCAACAAAATGAAAAGACAACCTACTGAATGGGAGAAAATATTTGCAAATGATATGACCAATATAGGATTCATATCCAACATGTATAAACAGCTTATAAAACTCAACATCAAAAACAAACAACCCAATTAAAAAATGGGCAGAACTGAATAGACATTTTTCCAAAGAAGAAATGCAGATAGCCAATAGGCATATAAAAAGATGCCTAACATCAGTAATCATCAGGGAAATGCAAATATTGGGTGGGCCAAAAAGTGCCGTCAGTTATTAAGGAAAAATAAAAGACACATCTTTCATTTTCACCAAGAACTTTATTGAACAACATATTCACCCATTTGTTCCACTACCTTCTGCCATTTTTCAGGCAAATTCATGATTCCATCTTCCCATAACATTTTATCTTTTTGAGCAAAGAACTGTTCCAGGTGCCTTTTACAGTCTTCCGGGGAATTGAAATTTTTTCCATTAAGAGAATTTTGTAAAGACCAAAATAAACGGAAATCCAAAGGTGCAATGTCTGGTGAATAGGGCAGATGAATCACAACTTCCCAGCCCAGCTGTAACAGTTTTTGCCTGGTCATCAAAGAAACATGTGTTATCCTGGTGGAAGATTAATGCATTTTCTGTTGACTAATTCTGGATGCTTTTGTTGACTGCCACTTTCAGTTGGTCTAATTGGGAGCACTACTTGTTGGAATTAATCCTTTGGTTTTCTGGAAGGAGCTCATAATAGAGGACTCCCTTCCAATCCCACCATATACACAACATCACCTTCTTTGGATGAAGACCAGCCTTTGGTGTGGCTGGTGCTGGTTCATTTCGCTTGTCTCACGATCTCTTCCATTCCACATTGTTGTACAGTATCCACTTTTCATCACCCATCACAATGTGTTTTGAAAATGCAACGTTTTCATTACGTTTCAGTAGAGAATCGCAGGTGGAAATATGGTCAAGAAGATTTTTTGCACTTAACTTATATGGAACCCAAACATCAAAGCGAGCCACATAACCAAGTTGGTGCAAGTGATTTTCAGTGCTCGATTTGGATATTTTGAGTATGTTGGCTATCTCCCACGTGGTATAATGTTGATTGTTCTCAATTACTGTTTCGATTTGATTGCTATCAACTTCAATTGATCTACCTGACCATGGAGCATCATCCAGTGAGAAATCTCCAGCACAAAACTTCGCAAACCACTTCTGTCATGTTCAATCAGTCACCGAACCTTCTCCATACACTGCACAAATCTTTTTGTGCATTTCAGTTGCGTTTTTACCTTTCTTGAAATAATAAAGCATAATATGCCAAAAATGTTGCTTTTTTCTTCCATCTTCAATATTAAAATGGCTACACAAAAATTTACCAATTTTGATAAGTCTTTCTTTATATGCATGCTGATATGACAGCTGTCACATACAATCTAACAAAATTGTTTTGAAGAAAGTTAAAGACAACTAAGTGCTACTAGAGCCATCTTACAGAAAAAACTGAACGAACCTTTTGGCCCATCCAATAAAAACCACAGTGAGATATCACTTCACACCTGTCAGAATGGCTATCATCAAAAAGTCAACAAATAACAAATGTTGGTGAGGATGTGCAGAAAAGAGAACCCTTGTACACTGTTGTTGAGAAAGTAAATCGGTGTGGAAAACACAGTGGGGGTTTCTCAAAAAACGAATGGCAGAGATACCATGTGACCCAGCAATTCCACTCCTGGGTATATACCAAACAAACAAACAAACAAACACTAATTCAAAAAGATACATGCATCCCAATATTCAAAGCAGTGTTATTTACAATGCCAAGGTATGGAAGCAACCTAAGTGTCCATCAACAGATAAATGGATGAAGAAGATGCGATATATATATATATATATATATATATATACACAAATATATATATAATGGAATACTACTCAGCCATAAAATAGAATGACATTTTGCCATTTCCAGCAACAAGGATGGACTTGGAGGGCATTATGCTAAGTGAAATAAATCAGAAAGATAAATACTGTATGATATCGCTTATATGTATCATCTAAAAATACAGCAAACTAATTAACATAACACAAAACGAGCAGACTCACATATATAGAAAACAAACTAGTGTTTACCAGACATGAGGGGAAAGGGGAATATAGGGGTGGGGGAGTGGGAGGTACAAACTCTTGGGTGTAAGACAGGCTCAAGGATATATTGTACAACATGGGGAATATAGCCAATATTTTGTAATAACCGTAAATGGAAAGTAACCTTTAATATTGTATAAAAATTTTAAGTACTTTAGCAAAATAATTTTTAAATGAAAGAATAATATGAGAATTTTAGACAGTGGTGATACCATATGATCTGTAAGAAGAAAATAAATCTCCAAAGAAATAAAAATAAATGCATTATGGCTGCAACTAGAGAAAACCCACGTGCAGCAACAAAGACCCGACATAGCCAAAAATAAATTAATAAATAAATACATTTTTTAAAATAAAGAAATTTAATAAATAAATACACAAGACTTTGGAAACTGAGACATTTACCTCTTAAGCAGTAGGTGATTAACATCACAGATTTATATTTGTTACTCTATAGATCCAATTGCAATCCTTGATTTTTCCATGAATAATAACAGTTAGATTTTTATCTCTTTCATGGTGCTTACAACAATGCCCATGAAAAAGCTGTTTTCTAAAGATTTGAATTCATCTTGGATTATTCTTTTATCACAGTATTTTTCATGACAGAATTAATTGTTCTAAACATGTTTATTAACTTGTCAAGGGAATATTTATCATTTCCTTTGTTAGATGTAGCTGAATGATGTTTTCTACCTAACTAACAAGTATGCCTTAGTTTCTCCTTGTGAATGAGGAATGATAAATGACTCTTTTGCCTCTGGCTCTTCCTCTGTAAACTGGACACAATATAGATTCTTTCTAAATTTCGTATGAAATCAAACAAATGGGTTAGTTGTAAATCAATATAATTTATATAACATGGTTTTGCATGTTATCTGTCTCAGAATAAGCATCCAGTATAATATTGCTATTTCATACAGTATAATTAGAATTAGAAAACAGAAGTACACTATATTCAACGCATAAAGGGGAAGCAAAAGTCATAGAGATCTTCTTATATCTCACAAATATTTTCATTTATTTATAGGAATATGCTTTAAAGTCTCAAGACATTTAGTAGATTTCATGTTTATTTATATAGTAAGAGAATTTTCATAAGGGTATAATTTTAGCTTCCTTACTTAGAAAAATTCTGAGGAACTTATATAAGAGCCAATGTTTCAACCATTCCCTTTAATAATACTGTAACTAGCAAGCTAATGAGTATTCCCTCATCTAAAATATCCTAAAGTTCAACTGGACAGCTTCAAAATTTTTCATATGACTGTTGATTAAAACTTTTATTTGTACCTTGTATCCATTTCATTTTTTTTACTTTCCAGAACTTTATATTGTATAAAGGACTCATATCTAGAATATATAAAGAACTCTTAAAACTCAACAATGAGAAAACAAGCAACCTAACTTTATATATGTGTGTATACACACACACACACAATCTATAAGAACAAAAGAAAGAAAAATACATATACATATATTTTTACCAAAGAAGATATACAGATGGCAAATAAGCATATGAAAAGATGCTCAACATCATATGTCATTAGGGAGATACAAATAAAACCACAATGAGATATAACTACACACCTATTAGAAGAGCTAAAATCCAATAACTGACAATACCAAATGCTGTTGAAGTGCAACAAGAACATACATTCATTGCTAGTGAGAATATAAAATGATACAGTTATTTGGGAAGACAGTTTGACAGTTTCCTACAGAGCTAAGCATAGTTTTACAATAGGATCAGGCAATCATATTCCCCAGCTAATTGAAAACCTATATTCACACAAAGGCCTATACCCAAATGGTTATAGCAGCTTTTTTTATAATTGTCCCAAACTGGAAATAATCATATCATATTATCCTTCAACAGGTGAATGGATAAACAAACTTGGTACTCAAGATGATGGATACTTCAGGGGATAAAAGGGAAGAAACTATAGATTCACAGAACAACATGGATGAATCCTAAATGCATGTTGCTAAGTCAAAGAGGCCAAATTCAAAAGTCTACATATTGTATGATGCCGTTTATTCAACATTCTGGAAAAGACAAATTATAGGGATGGAAGACAAATCAGCATTTGTCAGAGGTTGGGAGTGAATGACTACAAAGGCCACTCACAAAGAATATTTTAGGTTGATGAAACTGTACTGTATGGTACTAGGCATAAGATACATGACTACGCATCTGTCAAAACACGTAGAATAGTACATCAAAGGGTGAACTTTAATGTATGCAATTTTTAATCAGAGTATCCTGGATGTAATGCATACTGGGACAAATAAATTTAACTGTATTCCCAATATATGATAAAACGGCACTGAAGGGGGTGGAGAAAAAGGAACTGACATAAGTGACTTTGGAAAATGATGTTCTGATTGGTAAATCTAAGACTAGGTGCAAAAATAACTGTACATAAACACCATTTTAGTTGGTAAGTTTGTTTCTCACAGGAATACAGTTAAGAAATATGAAAACACATTTACACTAGTGTAGAACAAATAAGTAAATAAATGGTAAATAATTTGAGTCAGGTTTCTCACTGTTAGTAAAAAGAAGTTACAAATAAGCAAGAGGCAAAAGCTAGAATGAACCATGTGATACTGGATTAGAGTCAGACATTAGTATGAACTCACGTTTAGTTTAATAGGTATAGAGATAGACACCTATAGAAAGGATTATAGATATGTGTATACATTGGTTAATATACATGCATATATTCCATAACTCTGCGGAGAGACTAGAAACAATGACACCAAGTAGCAACAAACACAGCTAGCATCCAGGCCTTAGTTTCTAAACATGGTTCTCCAAAATGACAAAAACCAGACATCCTTGGAGAAATGAATAATTCTAGGCCTGGGGCAATGAAAACACAAGATGAGCCTGGAGCATTATGTAGGGACAGGAAATAAGGCAGCACTCAAAAATCAAAAGGATACAGGCAGATCAAAGGGACACAAGAACCCAACTGAAGGAGCACCTGATGGCCTAAGCTGGAACAATTTGAGTCATAAAATTAATTAAACTTTAAAGTTATAGAGAAATATAAAATAAATATTCATGAGTCCATACTGATAGAAATAACTGAATACATAGATAAATGGGGAAAAAGGTACAAATCTTTCTTACAAAGAATTTCAAATAACATATGTAAATACTCTTCCCTCCAGGAGATGGGGCTTAAGCTCCCTCTTCGGAGTATTGGCTGGATTCCAAAAAATAGATTATGGAAAGGGAACAATAGTAACTTCACAGTGAAGAAATCTGTCAGACCTCACCTTAACCAAGTGACCAAGGTTAACATCACCAGTAAGTCATGACTGACACAAGGTGATGAGAAAGACATTTCACCTCTATGGTAATCTTCCCCAAAACCCCCAAAACCCTGGTCTGTCTAATCATGAGAAAAACAGCAAACAAAGCCAAATTCAGGGCCATTCTACAAAAGGCTGGCCAGTACTTCTCAAAATTATAAAGGTCATGGGAAACAAGGAAAGGCTGGGAACCTGTCAGAGACCATAGAAGAGAGATGATAACTAAATTCAATGTGATATACTTGATTAGGTCCGAGAACAGAAAAAAGACATAATTGTAAAAAAAAAATCGATAAATCTGAATAAAGTCTGGAGTTTAGCTAAAAGTAATGCACCGCTGTCTTTTTAGTTTTAACATATGTACTACGTAAAATAGTAACATTAGAGTAAGATGCGTGAAGAGTATATGAGAACTCTCTGTACTATTTCTGCAACTGTTTGATGAATCTAATATTCTCAAAAGAAGGTTTAGTTTTTGTTTAAGTGCATAGTTGCATTGCATTATGATGAATCAACACAGAATAGCTATTAAGCATAGTAGAAACTGTAGCTCCTGTAAAGTGCAGATTTGCAAAACCCCCTCTCTCCATATAAATTGTATCAGAATTTTCTAGAAATGGAGCCAAGAACCTGCATTTCATATAGCTATAGGTGAATCTTATGCACACCAAAATCTGAGGATTCCATTTCTAGAGCCTTGTGCCTTTTATAGTCCCAAAAGACTTTTAAAGGCTTTAAAAACCAAAGTAGTAATGGTATTATCCAAGGTAACCAAATTTGAAGAAAGTCAAAATTCAGCATATGCAAGATAGTAAGGAAAGATAATATGTATATAACTGGTGGGCACACAGGATAACAGGGTCATGATAGTTTGGCAAGTGGATTCAAAGTATGGTAAGTATCCAAGTGGCAGCTCAAAGACTAAAAGTGGAAGCAACTTGCTTATTCAATCAACCCTTCCTGGGTTGAAGAAAAGTGATATTGCTATGGAGTGCAGAGAAATTACAACGGGCCTGTTCAATCAATAGGCAACAACTGCCTTAGTATGAAGTGATACTACTCCAAAAATGAAGAGTGCTGTACTGACAACCAAAACCAACACCACTAAGCTAATTAACAAATGCTCAAGCAAGTTGAAAGGCTCTGACTGGAGTGTTCTATAATGAACAGATGAACAAGGGAATGAGAATAAACTATGAAAATCAACGTGATGAAACTCACTGGTTAAATGAAGCCTAATTGGTCTCAAGTATGACATCCTGTGTGTCTCTGCCCACCCTCAGTTGCCTACCACATTTACTGTGGTAGAATTCATGCTGGCTCAGGGCACCAGTTTTGAGCCCCAACAGATTCAAGTAGTCCACAACCTTGCTGCCTCCTCCACCCACACAGCATATGCCAGCCCTCCTCTGACACCCAATCACATTCCCTCTGAATGAACCCACTTCGGCATTCTTCTGCCTGCATCAGCTAGCCCTCACTCATGTTTACCATTTATGATGGTTAATTTTACATGTAAACTTAGTCTATGGTGCCTGGTTCTTTGGTCTAGAAGCTGCTGTCAAGGTGTATTTTAGATGTGATTAACTTGTAAATCAGTAGACTTTGAGAAAAGCAGATGATTCCTCCATAGTGTGCTGGACGTCATCCAATCAGTTGAAGGCCTTCAGAATGAAGACTGAAGTCCTCCCATGAATAAAGAACTATGCCTCCAGACTGCAATAGAGAAACTCTGTCTGAGTTTCTAGCTTTGGGACTCAAGACTGCAACATGAACGTTTACCTTAATTTCCAACCTGCTGACCTACCCTGCAGATTTCTGACTTGCCAAGCCCCAAAATCACATAAACCAAAGCCAATAGACAATTCCTTAAAAGAAATCTCCCCTCCCCACATATATACATTTGATCCTTGGACAACATGGGGGTTAGAGTGCAGTTAAAAACTGCATAATCCGGTTCTGCGTCCGCAGATTCAACCAACCACGAATCGTGTAGCACTGCAGTATTTACTGAAAAACATCCGTGGATAAGTGGACCCACACAGTTCAAACCCATATGGTCCAAGGGTCAACCGCAATACGATAGCTTACCCTATTATATAAAATACAATAACCTATTATATATCCAATCCAATACAATATAATATAAATATCCTATTAGGTGTGTTTCTCTGGAGAACCCTAACTAATACACTATTCTGATCATTTTTCTACCAGTAACACTGTAACCATCTTCTCTTATAATGAAATACACTGTAGCTATTTTACCATTGCTACACCCAATGATATTTTTTCTTAGTAAGGTATGATATTTAGATAAGTTATAATCAATATATAGACTGAGAGATTCCCATTTTGTTCTTTGCGTCAAATAGCATAGAATCAATATTCCATATCCTGGCTGAGTATCAGAATCACTTGTGGCACTTCTTAAAAGTACAGTTGATCCTTGAACCACACGGACTTGAACCGGGTGGGTTCACTTAATCTACAGTACTACTCAGTCTGGGGTTGACTGAATATGAAGATGTTCAACCATAGATACGGAAGGCCGATTGTAAAGTCATACTTGAATTTTCGACTGTGTGAGGGTCCACACCCTTAACCCCAAAGTTGTTCAAGGGTCAACTGTACATATGCCAGAGTTCAACCCCGAACTTGCTGAATCAGAATTTCCTCAACTGATTTTGATTCACAGCCAACGGCTGGAATCCCTGGGCATAAAATCATTTGACCACAGTATCTGCAACAGGATCTAGTCCAAGGTCACTTTTTTAAATAGAGAACTTGAGGTTAAGGGAGAATAAATTACTTATTCAAATTCCCAAAAAGGGTAAGAATGAACAGTATCAGGCTGCTATGTTTTTCATATTTCTATAAAGTACCTTTTATTTTCTTATATAGACATTTCCAGAAAAAAGATAACAAGTGGCATTCCAATCACTCAGTGCACACAGTTATGCATATCTTATCATCTGATCCACAGCTCCAGTTCACTAATATAGATAGATTATAATATTTAGAAAATAAAAAGAGGCAGCTCTATTTTATAAGGTAGTTCATGCCATGTACACATCAAACTATCTGGTATATAGTTAGAAGACCTTGTAAATAGCTAAAATCTTGGCTATTAATTGTGTTGTAATAAAACTTTGAGGACATGTAAATGGTACTATGTTATGTTTGATGATTTAATCAAAGAAGGGTGACCTCACTTTCCTAGTGATGGAACTTCGGTAGATGCATTCAAAGAGCTAACATAAATCTTAGCTTATTTTCTAGTAGCTAGCAAAAAACTTCCAAAATCACTTCATATTGTGGATATGAAAACACAAAATCATCAATAACCTCAGTTTTTCACTACCGCTGACTTCTAACACTCCATGGCTTCTAATACAACATTTGTATTTTTTAAAGAATTAAAAATGGACAGAGTATATACATACACAATCAGCTAAGATGCATGTTTCCACTAGTGTCTGCTTTACCTAACTAACGTCCAATATTGGAAGGGTAGGCAAAAATATTCAATATTATTATTTTTTTAAAATTATACCACTCTAACCCTAATTATAAAATACAGAATCCTATTTTATATTAATAATCATATCTCTTTATAATAATTTACTACATATATATTCATACTACAATCCACATTAAGGTACAAATTTTAGCGAACATTAACATTCGTGATCAAAGCCCAATATGTACGTACGAATCTGTGCACTCCATACATACATACACACAGAATGGTTTTCTAAGATGTCACTGGACGTAGCGCAAAATGTGAATTGAGATGTTATTTTGTAGAGAGTTCTAATATTATATTATTACCTGTTTTCTCTTGTTCATTTGACCCAACAGCATTCTTTTGCAACAAGATAGTCTGAGGGATGCTCTACATCATCCAGCTATGAAACAGAGTTTTATAAACCCAAGTGTCCCATAGAGACATTTACTCCAAGGAACTGGTATAATTCAAAATGTAATCTAACCAAACATGCTTCATAGTCTGGCTAGGAGAAGCAATACCATGGTTTATAGAATAGTGTCTCTGGAAAGAAAAGGAAGTGGACTCTTGGTTCTGCATAAAATCTTGTTAATCCTATTTCCATTTCCCCCTCCTACATTTGTAACAACTGAATAAACTGATTATGTTTTTTTATCTTGTAGCTGCAATCTCTGTAGACAGACTGATTAAAATACTTACATTGATGTGATCAATATAGTTACCAATCAATAACGCTCCAGGAATTGATTTTTATAATCTGAGGAATTCTGCACCTTGATTCATTTATATACTATTGTCTTTTTTTCTAAAAATTAGGGATTGTTAATGTGGAAAATAAAAAAAAAAAGGATTAAGGGGGAAGGGCCACGAAGGGAAAACTGCAGTTCTCTACAGCATAACTGAGGAATACATGTGATTAAGGAAAAAGTGATGATTTGGGGGGGGGGGATAAAAGCGTGGATAATTGATAGAGAACTCGTGAAAGAGGGAAGCAATTGTAAATAGATTATTGTGGATGTGGAACTGACATTTCCAGTTATCATTACTGTTTTTTGTCCTTGACAGTTAAGATCTGAGGAATGTTAAGCAATGTTTCAATAGCTGCATGTATAAGAAAATAATATTCCCGCCACCAGAAGCTGCTCTAGTACAGCTTCCCCCTTCTACTCTAGGCCATGGACTCTACCACACAGACACTCAAAGGCAAGAAGAGTGTTATCCCTTAAAATTGTCAGTAGTTCTCTTCCCCTCAACTCCCAGTTCCAACAGCCTCTTCCCTTTCTAATGGGCTGCCTTTAGCCTCACCTTCCTTCCCAGATCCAGCAGTTACTCCACAATAGATCTGCATTGCACGTCCTGTAAAGGAATGCAAGGTTTTGTCTTGGCGTTCAGTCTCTCTTCCAAGAGATACACACACACACACACACACACATATAATGTATAAATTTATATTACTGCCAATGGTTTCAAACAATCACTTTTCTGGCAGAAGAAAATCAATGGATTACATTACTAATGGAGCATTGAGTCATACAGCTGACAGTATTTGGCAGATTATTAATGAGCCTTTAATCCTGGGTTGTTTGTCATGTATGAAATCAGAACTGAAGAGCACCATCTACATTAGCAAAAGCAGGTTGATAATCTTTCTATTTAAAGAACGTATGCCAATCTTTTAATTCACTTTATAATAAATGAGATTTAAAATCATTTGGGCAGAAAGTTACTAAATATCAGATATTTCCTAGAAATTTGAAACTTTAAATAGGTTTAACTGACCTTAACTACTCAGATATATTTGGAAAATGGCAAAAGACTTCAAGAAAATAAGTCAAAAGGACATTGTTTATTTTTCATGTATGAACTGAAATATAAAAAGGTCAGAGGAAAAGTAATAAATGTGAGTAATACACAGGAAACACTTTACAAAACATTTACTTTGGAAACTGCTTTTTGCTGAGTTTAACAGTGGTTGGTTGAGGTATCATATTTTTATAAAAAAGGAAATCAGCAAATAAGTCATTGAGAATATGGTTTAAAAGTTTAGAAAATTAGGGCTTCCCTTGTGGCGCAGTGGTTGAGAGTCCGCCTGCCGTTGCGGGGGACACGGGTTCGTGCCCCAGTCCGGGAGGATCCCGCATGCCGCAGAGCGGTTGGGCCCGTGAGCCATGGCTGCTGGGCCTGTGCATCCGGAGCCTCTGCTCCGCAGCGGGAGAGGCCACAACAGTGAGAGGCCCGCGTCCTGCAAAAAAAAAAAATTTAGAAAATTAAAATGTGAGAGCACATTACTTATGTCAAATTATGAAGAATAATGATTACATTAAATACAAGCTTATTAACACATTGGGTTAATAGTATAGTAAGGTATGGAATCATAAGGAACATTTTATAAGGATTTTGCATTTTTTTCCTAACTTGTTTGGAAAAACTTACACTTGATTTTAGTGAAACAAAGTATCTACACCTTCAACCAAGACATTCTGGATTTGTAGGTTGACTAACACCATTCCACCAAAATTATTTTCCCTAAACCTAATTGCTATGTAGGAAAAGGTATGAGAACATCTGTAGCAATTTCTGTATCTGTGACAATAGTAGTAAAGATTTCAAACAAAATATTATTGAATATATATGAATATTTCAATATATATATACATATTCTATTATCAACTCATTAGCATCTAATTTTACATTCATCACATATACATTCTGTCAGTGAACATAGTGAACTGAAACCGACTCTAGGGCCCATGAGATTAAAGTCAACGCCTGTTGCAATCATTCAGCATTTAGCACAAAGCTGGAATATATTAGGTCCTAGATAGTTATTGACTAGATATATGGTGTGTCCATGCCATTCTAACTCAGTGTTCTCTACCTGTATTGGTGAATTCCATGGATCTGTTCTTGTGTTTACATCCAAATGAAAAATGACTGGAAGCATTTTCAGAATTATCTGGATCTGTCTATAGCTCAATGCAGCAGCACAAACTCACTGTCCATGCCTGCGTGTGTGTTTTGAATCACACTGAGTGTGACTGCTGCTAGGCTGGCATGTTCTAGTGTAAAAAGGACAACTGTCGCATGTCCACCCTTATAGTCACATTTTACCAGCTGCAAACACTAAAATTTCCTTTTAAAGTGATGACTGGGAGGTGAAAAATAGTTTAATAGAATGAAACTCAAAGGGAAGAGTGTTATCCCTTAAAATTCTGTCCGTAGTTCTCTTCCCCCTCAATTCCCAGTTTGAACAGCCTCTTCAGTTATTGAAGTTACTGAGGCTTTTAATGGTATTTCATGAAATCAACAAACTGCATCAGAATTACTTTTCACAAACTAATAAAAAAGAACATGGACAGACACTATTTGAATGATGACTTCCACTACCTGAAAGCAAAAATACATTATGAATCATCATATGAGCTAAAGTACGTCATGTCTTCAGTACAGAAGGGCGGTAGAGCACTGAGATCTTTCACGGATGTCGGGACACAGACACGGCGCACTCGAAAGGGAACCTGCATCTCGTCAACTAGTGTGTTCTCAGTGACAAGGGACTGTGTTTAAGACAAAAAGCATAATCGGGTGCATAATTGGAACTTCTTAATTTTAATAGTTTTATAGTTGTATTTGCATATATTTACAAATTGTCTGGTTTACAGTTATAAAAGCATACCAATTTCTATGCCTGGTTTTATGTTTATGCATATTAAACTAAAATTATAATAGTAATTTATCACCATTGGGTGTCTTTGATTTTTTTTCCTTCTAAAGGAAATAGAGTTTAAATATATATTCAACATCTACTCCCACTCATTTTTTTAATTTGGAGAAATAATGAGACTAAAGCTTTTCATAGGCCACTCAATATTTTAATTTATATTTTTGAGCCCCTACTATGTGAAATTTAGCATCACAAGTTGAACAGTCTTTGTTCTAATGGAGCTCATGGTCCAGCCAAACTTCCCAAACTACCTAGAGAGGAATCCAATTCAGAGTGTCACTCTCTGCTATTTATAAGCTCTGTGTTTGATCATGTTACATACTTTAATTCACAATTTCTTTATCTGTGAAATATGGGTAATAATAATCAAATCTAATCCAGTATCTGTAATAATGAGGTAATGCAGAGTGAACAGCCCAGAGATATAGAATATTGATGTATCACTTTTCACTACCTCTCATTAAATGATTTATACATATGTATACACACACACACACACACACACACACAAAACACAGAGAGTGAGATAAGCCACCGACTGCTGCTACTTATGGTCTACTTCCTTACGATTATACCATTGATCCTACTTCATCTATTAATTTTCAAAGAAGGAATTATATGTAACATTTACTAGCACTTAGCTACAAAAGAAATACAAATATGAGGAGCTTACAGAACAAGTTTTTATGTTAGTACCTATAAAATACCTGTCATATAATAGGTGCTCAATAGAAATATGCTGAATGAATGAATGAGAGCTAATCATTGACACGGAGTCAGAACTTATTGTCTAATATCAGTTGTGTAACTATTAGTTCTGTAACATTTGTAAATTAATGAAGGGAACTGAAAGTCAAAACAGTTTTTGCAGATTATAGCATGAGAATTTTTATTTGTTGACTCTGCATTTCTCATGAGTAATACTGTGATAGCTAATTTTTATATGTCAACTTCAAAGGGGGTACCCAGATATTTAGTCAAATGTTATCGTTTGTGCCTGAAAGGGTGTTTTTCCATGAGGTTAACATTTGAAATAGTAGACTAAGTAAAGCAGATTGCTTTCCTTAAAGTCGATGAGCCTCATACAATCATTTGAAGGCCTGAATAAAATAAAAATGCTGACCTTCCTCTGAGTAAGCAGGAACTCCTCTTGCCTGACTGCCTTGGAGCAGGGACATTGTTTTTTCCTGCCTTCAACTTGAATTTCCTGGGTCTTGAGCCTCCTGGCCTTTGGACTGGACCTACACCATGGACTCTCCTGGTCTCAAGTACGGCAACTGCAGATTTTGAGACTTGTCAGCCTCCATAATCACGTGAGCTAATTCCTTATTTTATATAATATACAAATATATCTTCTATTGGTTCTGTTTTTCTGGAGAATCCTAACATAATACCAACACTGACCACAAACATTTCAAAGAAACCTTCATCTTATAGTCCTATATTGATATTTTAAAAGACATTATCTTAGCACAGACCAAGTTATAAACTATAAAATTTGATTATCAAATTTTTTTAATTTCGGGGGCTTCCCTGGTGGCACAGTGCTTAAGAAACCACCTGCCAATGCAGGGAACATCCGTTTGAGCCCTGGTCCGGGAAGATCCCACATGACACGGAGCAACTAAGCCCATGTGCCACAACTACTGAGCCGGCATGCCACAACTACTGAAGCCCAAGCACCTAGAGCCCGTGCTCCGTAACAAGAGAGGCCATCGCAATGAGACGCCCATGCACTGCAACAAAGAGTAGCCCCCACTCGTTGCAACTAGAGAAAGCCCACATCCAACAAAGACCCAATGCAGCCAAAAATTTAAAAATAAAATAAATACATTTAAAAAATAAAATTTAAAATTTTTCTAAAAACATCATCTGCTCTGAAGTTTTTTCATTCTGTGTTTGTATTTAGCTTTACATTCCTCATTAAAGAAAAACTGGATGCAATGTTTTTGTTTAGATATATGTATATTTCCTTCATGGAAATTTGAGGTTCCAGTTCATGCTAGTTTATTGATTTCCCTTTAAAAAGTTAGATTTTAAACCTTAGGTTTCTCTTAGTTATAACATGTATTTTAACATTATCTTCTAACCTAGGGAGTAATGATGAGGGATAAAAAATCTGAGAAACACCATTATCACCCCTTAGTAGACATAGAACCATTCAATAGTATTATTTTAATATTTGAAGAGTAAAGTTGTCCAGATAAATTAATTATTAAATGATCTTGGGACATAAGGAGAAAATGTTCTACAAAATCAAGATTTCTTCTATTTAAATAGATTCTTCCAGTGAAGTCTACAATGGACTCTTCCAAGGAAATTTTTGAAAGATTGCAATTATATTAAGACTAAACACTGGTGTTAAGCAAACATAGAATACAATTTTATCTCACTGAGAAACTGATCATGTAGTTCTTTTCCATCTCTAATGTATGATCCTATCATTAACATCAACTTATCAAATAGACATTGTTATTATTCTATTTCTTTACAGACTCAACAATTAAATGCCTCTAAAATTGCTCAGATAAGTGTACAAAGTGACAGTTGATATTTGATCCTTTGCTTCCTTCATAAACAATGATTATAGCACAGCATGAGCTTTCAGAGAGAAATAAAGGGACCCCCCAAAAAAGTACATTAGTCAAAGTCATGGTAATAAAACTGTAAGTGAAAACAGCTATTTTATCCAAAAACTTTAAAACCATTGAGAGCACTTAAAACAGTCCATCACTCTTTCTTGTACCTTGAGAACAGAGACCATGTCTGATTCTTCTGTGTATCTCCAGAGTCAAACACTGACACATATTTGGAATACTGTCTAGAAATGGCTGTTGAATTAATTAATTATAAATACCTAGATTGGTCTTATGTCTTCCACTATAACATCCTTAACTTCTAAGAAAATATTGACTTATACATGTGTAATATCTTATACGTATTTACTGGAGACAAGAAAGGGAGAAAAACAGTAGTTTTTTGTTTTGTTTTGTTTTGGTCTGCTTCTCCACTAGAATACAAACCTCATGGGAACAGACTTTGTCTTTCTTTGTTACTAATATATGCCCAAATCCCATACCAGTGCCTGGGCCATACTAAGTAATCAATAAATATTTACTGAATGAATGAATGAAAGATAATTTGAGATCAATGGTATTTCCTACCACTGTGGCTCATTCCATACAACATCGAGGGGTTAAAAAAAATGCTTGCTGAGTGGCAGTGAAAGGACAAATGAGGCTGGAGGGGATAAATACATCCACACAGTTAAGCTCTTTCTCTAAGAATACACCTAAGCCTTTTGTTTTCTGACAAACAAAAGAGAAGTCTGCACTTACCCAAGACGAAGGAAAGTGCTAAATCACGTGAAAGGGACTCCGAGACAGGTACCGCAGGCCCCGCGGCTTCGCCTTCACCTTGGCCTTCACACCCACCACGCTGCCCGCGCCGCCCTCGCAGGTGCGCCAGAGCTACCACGCCGACTGCGAGGCCGCCGTCAACAGCCATTTCACCCTGCAGCTCCACGCCTCTTTCGTGTGCCTGGCCGTGGCCTTTTACCTCCACCGCGACGACGTGGCCTTGAAGCACTTCAGCCGGTTCTTCCTGCGCCACTGTGGGCCCAGGGCCTGAAGCGCCTGCAGAACCAGCGCGGGGGGCCGCCTCAACTTCCAAGACATCAGGAAGCCAGTCAGTGACGAGTGCAAGAGCGGCCTCAAGGCCATGAAGTGCGCCTTGTTCCTGGAGAAGCTAGCGACCCGGAGCCTGCTCCACTGCACCAGCTGGCCACCGACAAGTGCGACCCCCACCTGCTCCACTTCCTGGCAACTCACTACCTCAGCCAGTAGGTGGCGCTCATCAGACAGCTGGAGGGTCATGTCACCACCCTGAGCATGATGGGGGCCCCAGACGTCGAGCTGGCAGGGTAACTCTTTGACAAGCTCACCCTGGGCGACAGCGACAAGAAGAAATGAGCCTGGACTGGACTTCCCCAGAGCCACGGGGTGACCAGAGCCCTGGTCACCATGCCTGCCATGCAGACGGCAAGAGTGCCCTTGCAGAAGAAGTTCACTTAAGTTTTGGTTTTTTTTTTTTTTTTTTGGCAACAAGGGCAGGACTCTCTTTTCCTGGACTTTATTTTATCACTTAAGTTTTTTTCTTCCAGTTTTTCCGTTTCTTCCAATAAAGTTATTGGTTCATAAATAAATAAAGGTCTCTGGTTGATTCATGTGGGCAAATCTCTCATTTTTTAAGTTTTAAAACAGGTATCCAGGAGTTTCTGAACACAGCCATACCCCAACCAGATGCAGCTCAGGATCTCCACAGTGGGAGGGAGAAGGTGTTCCATGGGGCCCTGGAAAACACAAAATCAGTCTTCCCCTTATAAATAATGTAGGTATATGGGGGTAGACTGGGGTGGGGTGGGGTGAGGTAGGGGTACCTGGTGAACGTGGGTGCATGTGCATAGTGAAAGTATAGAACCATAGCCTGAAAATCATGATTGCAGTTGCCTCCGGGGAACAAGTGAAGGGAATGGGATTGGGCAGGGATTAAAATAAAGGGTGTCTGCAGTTTCACCTGAAATGTTTATGTGCATTAATTATGCAAATACTAATGGTTAAGTATGAGTAGCAAGATGGGGGGTGGAGGGGTTTGGAAGTCTGAATGGTGGAGTATCTCTTTGACAAGTTCACTCTGGGCAACAGTGATAATGGAAAAATGAGTGTTAGGCTGTCTTGCTCAGAAACACGGAGGTGACCTCCCATGGTCACCAATGCCTGGCATGCATGTTGTAATAACAAAACATCCACTTATATATGTTTTCTTTCTTTGTATCATATGTATATATGCATGCTTGTGTGTGTGTGTGTATACGTATATATATGTATAAACATATATATATAGATATATATATATATATTTTAACTCCAACAAGCAGCAGAGCTCATTTTGAAGTTCATTAGGAAGACGCCCTTTGTTGAAAAGCAGTTCGGCGATCACATTACTGGAAATGATATAGCTGCTTCCTAGACCTTTCCTGAGCCTGGCTGTATTTCTGCCCTTGGGTTTCACATATCCAACTTTGATTTAGTTTTTGTTATTTGCTACCAAGAGAACCTAAGCTAATATGTCTTATTATCAACACACTTTTACCAGCCTCCACTGTATTTACACTAGAGTAAATAGCTCTTCTAGGGTAGTAAATGACATTCTCCCCTTTATCCCTACTACAGAGTCCACTGAAAGGAAAAAGGATCAAGGGTGGAAGGGATCAAATAAGAACAATTTCCCGAATGGAAATACAGAATACTGAAGCCTGCTACCATATGCATCTCTTCTCACCTAAAAGTGTTTTCCTCATAATTTACAGAATTTTAATTCCTTAGATCAACCTTCCCAAGACTGTGTTCAGTATCAGCCAGTGCCTCAAAAACATTCACAAGTGTTCAGTGGAAAACTTGTATTAATCGAATTAGCAGGATTTTTTGGTTTGTTTTTTCAGTTTTTGTTTATTCTAGGAATTTTAGGTCTGATGTAAAAAATATACATTTTGAATGTATAACGTGGGGATAAAATATTCAGTGTTTCCCAAACATTCTCATGGGATTCTTTTTCTACCAAATCTCACAGAACAGTATTCCAAAGAAAATAGCTTTGGAAACAACGTTAAAAGGTCCCACTGTGGGCTTCTCTGGTGGCGCAGCGGTTAAGAATCCATCTGCCAATGCAGGGGACATGGGTTTGATCCTTGGTCTGGGAAGATCCCACATGCCGCGGAGCAACTAAGCCCATGTGCCACACTACTGAGCCTGTGCTCTAGAGCCCGCAAGCCACAACTACTGAAGCCTGTGCACCTAGAGCCCATGATCCGCAACAAGAGAAGCCAGCGAAATGAAAAGCCCATGCACCACAATGAAGAATAGCCCCCACTTGCCGCAACTGGAGAAAGCCCGCATGCAGCAACAAAGTCCCAACGCAGCCAAAAAATAAAATAATATAAAAATAAAATAAAATTAAAAAATAGGGCCCTTCGTGTGTTGTTCCAGAAGCACACACCTGGTAGCTAAACCTCATTCACTTTCACTTAGAGGTCATTATGAGGAACGGGAACCTTTGCTGTGAAGGTTTCAGCACAGTAAGCTTTAGACAGTAAGTGTAATGCAGGGCCCTCACCATGACAGTGGGTAGATATCACACACATCCATTTTGTTTCCTGATAGGTAACTCCCAACACTGTATTTTTCCATTTTTTCCATAATTTCCATTTCTAAATGAATGGTCTCTGGGAATGATAACATTGATGTTTCTCCAGCACTTATATCAAAGTCAAGAGAAACTTTAAGGCTGCTAAGTAGTTTATATTCTTCACCTCCCTCTACCTATGCATTCATCTCACCAGCAGCAGAATTCTTCATTTATTTTCCAGACTAGATGGCTGAATTTTGGTCAGTAATACACCTTTTGGTCAAAAACAGTCTGTGTCTGCATCTTTTTGAAAATAAGATGACTGTTCCTCTCACCAAAGCATGCTGAAATTTCTCAGAATTCAGACATTTAACTATAAGAAAAGAAATAAGGCATACATACTACAAAACACTGTAGTAATAAAGTCCAAGATTGTTAAATAAATATATAATAAGTAATGTGTTTAATGTGTAGCATGTTTTTCCTCCAGCAGAGATGATCAACATTATTCACATCATTATTTGATTTTTGAATGAGCACCTTATGGCAATGCATTCCTCTTTAGGTTCAATGCAGGACTTATCAAGTTTCTCTCCAGCCCTAAAATACATGATGCAAGTCTATAAATTGAAACTGCATGATTCCCAAACAATATAGTGGGCATGAGACAATATCAAAAATCTTGTATATTTTTAAAATTTAAATGTGTTCCCACAACAACCCTTAGGTATCAATTCTCATGACACCTCCACTGAATTTGATAAGGTGTCTATTTTATACCCAGGCAGATTCAGCGTAATACAAAACTATTATTTTCTCAATATGAGAAATATTCTATCACATTAATACATGATTATATAAGGCTGGAAAATAAGAAGGTGATTAAAGCAAGCTTCTCAACAAGAATACTATTTCAGTCTGGCCCATCTTATTAACCACAACTTTCATTTGTCTACTGTTTGGCTGATTAATTCGATTCAACAGCCCTTTACTCTTTTTTTTAAATAAAGTCCAATATTCTCGACTGTTTATTCTATTTTATTTTATTTTATTTATTTATTGGCTGCGTTGGGTCTTCATTGTTGCGCATGGGCTTTCTCTAGTGGTGGCGAGCGGGGGCTCCTCTTCGTTGCACTGTGCAGGCTTCTCATTGTGGTGGCTTCTCGTTGCAGAGCAGGGGCTCTATGCATGTGGGCTTCAGTAGTTGCAGCACATGGGCCCTAGAGGGAACGGGCTTCATTAGTTGCAGCATGTGGGCTCAGTAGTTGCGGTGCACGGGCTCTAAGGTGTGTGAGCTTCAGCAATTGTGACTCACGGGCTCTAGAGCGCAGACTCAGTAGTGTGGCGTCCAGGCTTAGCAGCTTCGCGGCATGTGGGATCTTTCCAGACCAGGGCTCAAACCCGTGTCCCTGCACTGGCAGGTGGATTCTTAACCACAGCACCACCAGGGAAGTCCCAAGCATTTATTCTTAATAAATGAGTTTGTGCTGGGGAATCAAAGTTAAATAAGACATGTACTTGGTCCAGTTAAACTAAATAGATTAGCACTTTGCCAATTTTCTAAGAGGAAAATACAAGTCCAATATGAGGTTATTTTAATAAACAATTAAATCAATAGTATAGCTAGGGAGTGTTTTCATTTATTACTCTCCATTTTAGCTTTATAAAGAGGTATGCTACCCAGTCGTTCAACAAACTCACAAATGGGAATGCAGCAATTTTTAATAAGTATGAGAAATAATGTAGGCCAGCTATTCTTCCTCTCTGAATGGTGGACTCTAAATGAATCTAAAGCATCATCAAAAAAAGTAAAATAAATCAAAAACAAATGAAGCATCATCATAATGACCATCATCTGGGTAAATTATGCTGTCGAAATAACATGTTAAGGAACTTCCTCTTCCTAATAATAAGGAATGTTACCTGATGGAGAGAGAGAATTTGGGGAAGAGCAATAATACAACATGATCAACAGACTAAATTTTAGCAAACAAGGACACTCATTTGTTTACATATTTTACACTGCTGTTCCCTACAGACAGAGGAGGCACCTGAAGGTATATTTTACTAGTGTGGGTCACATAGGAGTCTTCTAAGGAACTGGTTTAAAAACATCATTCCAAAACTAGTAAAAAAAAAAAAAAAGTTATTTCCACTGTAGATTTGAACCTGTAAGTAATCTATAGGTAAATGTAATCTAAAAAATATTAGGGCAGCCTTAATGGCAGTTCTTTATATAAGAAAGAAACACATACTTGCTGAAAGCTTTTACAGCATCACTAGCTTGCATCCAATAATAAAAACAGCTTACACTTTTTATTTTTACATCTTTATTGGAGTATAATTGCTTTACAATTTGGTGTTAGTTTCTGCTTTATAACAAAGTGAATCAGTTATACATATACATATGTTCCAATATCCCTTCCCTCTTGCGTCTCCCTCCCTCCCACCCTCCCTATCCCACCCCTCTTGGTGGTCCCAAAGCACCGAGCTGATCTCCCTGTGCTATGCGGCTGCTTCCCACTAGCTATCTATTTTACGTTTGGTAATGTATATATGTCCATGCCACTCTCTCACCTTGTCACAGCTTACCCTTCCCCCTCCCCATATCCTCAAGTCCATTCTCTAGTAGGTCTGTGTCTTTATTCCTGTCTTACCCCTAGGTTCTTCATGACATTTTTTTCCTTAGATTCCATATATATCTGTTAGCATACGGTATTTGTCTTTCTGACTTACTTCACTCTGCATGACAGACTCTAGGTCCATCCGCCTCACTACAAACAATTCAATTTCGTTTCTCTTTATGGCTGAGTAATATTCCATTGTATATATGTGTCACATCTTCTTTATCCATTCATCCGATGATGGAAACTTAGGTTGTTTCCATCTCCTGGCTATTGTAAATAGAGCTGCAATGAACATTTAGGTACATGACTCTTTTTGAATTTATGGTTTTTGAATTATGGTTTATGGTATATGCCCAATAGTGGGGTTGCTGGGTCATATGGTAGTTCTATTTGTAGTTTTTTAAGGAACCTCCATACTGCTCTCCATAGTGGCTGTACCAATTCACATTCCCACCAGCAGTGCAAGAGTGTTCCCTTTTCTCCACACCCTCTCCAGCATTTATTGTTTCTAGATTTTTTGATGATGGCCATTCTGACTGGTGTCAGATGATATCTCATTGTAGTTTTGATTTGCATTTCTCTAATGATTAAAGATGTGGAGCATTCTTTCATGTGTTTGTTGGAAGTCTGTATATCTTCTGTGGAGAAATGTCTATTTAGGTCTTCTGCCCATTTTTGGATTGGGCTGTTTGTTTTTTTGGTATTGAGCTCCATGAGCTGCTTGTAAATTTTGTAGATTAATCCTCTGTCAGTTGCTTCATTTGCAAATATTTTCTCCCATTCTGAGGGTTGTCTTTTGGTCTTATTTATGGTTTCCTTTGCTGTGCAAAAGCTTTGAAGTTTCATTAGGTCCCATGTGTTCATTTTCGTTTTGATTTCCATTTCTGTAGGAGGTGGGTCCAAAAGGATCTTGCTGAGATTTATGTAATAGAGTGTTCTGCCTATGTTTTCCTCTAAGAGTTTGATAGTTCCTGGCCTTACATTTAGGTCTTTAATCCATTTTGAGCTTAGTTTTGTGTATGGTGTTAGGGAGTGATCTAATCTCATACTTTTACATGCATGTACCTGTCCAGTTTTCCCAGCACCACTTATTGAAGAGACTGTCCTTTCTCCACTGTACATTCCTGCCCCCTTTATCAAAGAAAAGGTGACCATATGTGTGTTGGTTTATCTCTGGGCTTTCTATTCTGTTCCATTGACCTATCTTTCTGTTTTTGTGCCAGTACAATACTGTCTTGATTACTGTAGCTTTGTAGTATAGTCTAAAGTCAGGGAGCCTGATTCCTCCAGCTCCATTTTTCGTTCTCAAGATTGATTCGGCTATTCAGGATCTTTTGTGTTTCCATACAAATTGTGAAATTTTTTGTTCTAGTTCTGTGAAAAATGCCAGTGGTAGTTTGATAGGGATTGCACTGAATCTGTAGATAGCTTTGGGTAGTAGAGTCATTTCCACAGTGTTGATTCTTCCAATCCAAGAACATGGTATATCTCTCCATCTATTTGTATCATCTTTAATTTTTGACTCTTAATGGACATTTCGTTTGTTTTCAGTTTGTGCTAATGCAAATCATGGACAGGAATCCTGCTGTACCGGTTATTCTGGTGCATTTACACAGGGCAGGGGTGAGGGCTGCTGGCTCACAGGCTATTTATATAACTTCAGTTGATGGAGAGGGCTAAATGCTTTCCAAAGTAGTTGTGTCGATTTATACTCCAGTATAAGTAGGGTAGAAGATTCCCATAGTACTCGAGGTCTACAATACCTGATACTACCAGATTGTATGTATTTGTCCATCTCATTGGCATGTAGTTTCCTTGGTTTTGACTCACTTGTCTCTTATTACTTAACGAAGTCGTACGCTTTTCTCTGTTTACTGGCTGTTTGGATTTCCTTTTTTATGAGGTTTACATCAACTATTGTTATTTTTTATTATTATTTTTATTATTTTTATTATTTTATTATTTATTTATTTGTGGCTGCGTTGAGTCTTCGTTGTTGCGTGCAGGCTTTCTCTAGTTGCGGCGAGCGAGGGCTACTCTTCATTGAGGTTGCTTCTCTTGTTAGGGAGCACAGGATCTAGGCACACGGGCTTCAGTACTTGTGGCACGTGCGCTCAGTAGTTGTGGTTCGCAGGCTCTAGAGTAGTTGTGGAGCATGGGCTTCGCTGCTCCGCGGCATGAGGGATCTTTCTGGACCAGGACTCGAACCCATGTCCCCTGCCTTGGCAGGCAGTTTCTTAACCACTGCGTCACCAGGGAAGTCCAACTATTGTTATTTTGAATTCTTCTCCATTTCCAAGTAATACTCTTACATGACTATTTTCTCACTAAATTGGAGGCATTATCTCTTCATTTTCTAACTTACTAATAAGTAAGGGTTTAGTTCCTTTACACTCTTTCCTATGTCCACACTGCTCAGTAAAGTTATGTCATCATGAGTTATTCCACTGCTCATGATCTCTTTGACTTGTAGTCATATACTTAAAAACCTACATTGTTGATCAACTAGAAACTCTCTCAACGTCACACTTTGTAAAATGAGGACATTCATACCATCTTCCCTTTTTTCTACCTCCTGTCTACCTTCCAAACCTAGTTGTCAAAGTTGAAATTTATATTCTGTTCTATGTGCAGTTAAGTCTTCTGTTATTTGAGAGTCAGTACGGAGTAAGGTTTAAGAGAACAGGCAGAGAGCCTGAACTCAAAGGCTCGATCCAACCTTAAATTAGGTACAGCCTGGGCAAGTTCCTTCCCTGACTTAGCTTCCTGTTCTCAAAAGTGGGAATGATATTAGCACCAACCTCATAAGGCAATTCAGAGAATTAAATGAGTTAATATATGCAAAAACACTTAGAGCCTAATATATACTAAGTACATACCAGTATACAATACATTTCAGTACATACCAAGTTAATACTCATACATACTAAGTATAGTTTACTTTAGTTATTTGTGTTTACATGCAAATTGACAATAAAAGCTGCAAACCAAGACAGTATTGCCATTATTACAATGAAATTAATATTGCCCACTGCAGATGTACTGTGTCTCTGTGTATAGACTACACCTCGTTCCATACTGTGCCAGTGTCACTGCCCTTGTGCAGGGTGACCACATACCCCAAGCCGCCTTGGGCTGTTCCAGTTTATACCTGTTGTCCTGATGTTACAGCATTAGAGTGCCTCCTTACACTATTGAAGTGTAAGGAGTTTGGACAAGTTCTGGTTTGGACAACAAATTAGATACGTGGTCATTACCCCTGTGTGTCACTGAAAAGGGGGACATCTATAGTGTTACGTTGAAGTGAATTCTTCCTTTCCTCACCAATACTAGGTTAAAAATCAACCATAGTTTAGTTGGCTTTATGTTTATGTCCGTATAGCCTTTTCTCCTCTGGAGTTCAAGTTCCTTCTCCTCTTCCTCTCCCTCCTCCCTTCCAACAGTGCCTAATACCTAGTAAGTACAATATGCCTCAAGGTGTTTCTATGCTCTCAATCACACAATCAATAGAAGTCTCTCCACTCTAGACTAGCTGCAATCTGCACTGAATGCCCTATTACCTTCCTTCTTGGTTTATTGCCTCATTTTGCTGGATTATTTCTATAAATAGCTTAAGGTGTAGCACAGGAGGTCAATTCTTCAAATTTCTTTCTGTACAAAATATCTCCTTCAGCCTCCACTTATGACTCATAGTTTGGCTGGATACAAACCCCTAGGGTGAAAAGTATGTGCCTGAAAAACTTTGGAGGTATCTTTCTAATGCCTTCCAGGATCCATGGTGCTCACGACAAGTATGATAAAGTCAGATTTTAAATTTTCTTTTTAGGTAGCCAGTATTTTTCTCTCTGGAATGGATGTATCCTCTCAGTATTTTATTCTATTTTAATTTATTTTTTCAGTATTTTAAAGTTTCACAAGGAAGGGTGCCTAGGTATGAGGCTATTCTTGCTCGTCTTGTATAACTATTTTCAGTCTGAGGCCTGATGTCTACTTTCAGCTGTGGGGAATTTTGTTGCCCTTTGATAGCTTCCCTCCAGTTTTTTTCTGGGTCTGGAGTTTCTAATAGTAACATGTGGGATCTCCCAGATGCAGCCTCTCTAACATATTTCTATCACATTTTCCATTGTGTCTTTCTTTTTTATACACTGAGAAATTTTTTCAATTCCTACTGAATTTATTTCAGCAACCATATTTTCATTTCCAGGAGACCTCTCTTGATTTCTGAACATTCTCTTTTTAATTAACTCCCTAGTCTTATTTTATAGTTTCTAGCTGTTTTTAAACCTCTCTCAGGATATTAATTAAGGTTTTTCCTTAAATTATTTTGTTCCCTAAATTGTCCCTGGTCCTACTAGGATATGTTTTCACTCTTTTTCCCCCTCTCTGATGTTGTAAGCTTTACTCAGCTATCAGGCAAATGACAGTTATTTTCTATTTAAGAATGAGTGCAGAGAGCTTCCCTGGTGGCGCAGTGGTTGAGAGTCCGCCTGCCGATGCAGGGGACACGGGTTCGTTCCCCGGTCTGTGCCATATCACAAAGTGGGGAGATAGTGAACTTTCAAAGGTATCTGATTATCAGATGTTTTCCTAACTGGCCATTAACTGTAGGCAATTTGCTAATCATCTTTTCTTCTTTAAATGAAAATGTCACGTTGTCCTTGACCTTAAGTGGAGATGTTCTGCCTGTGATTCATACTGCAGGGAATAATAATAATCATAACAGTTACACACAATGGTCACTAGACTAAACCAAGTTCCCATTGAATCACGGTCACCTAAATTTTTATTCCTTTGCTTCATACTTTAGCTTCTGACACACCAATCTTAGGTCATCCTGGTTGTACTGACACATTTAATTCTATTTCACTGATTTGCAATCTTAACCTGCCCCACTCAAAACGTACTCCGAAAGAATGTACTTCAAGGATGAAGTTTGAACAAAATCTTTGAAATAATTCATATGACAAAATTTATTTCATCTGGCAAAGAATTGGTAGAAATTTTATTATAGGAAAACATAATGTTTGTATCTTTAATTGCAATAGTTTGAGGATACAGCACACTGTGACACAAAATGGGAACTTAACAAACATGTGTTGAGCAAACAAATGAAGAAAAAATGGATTTTAAGAAGAGATACGAGTTGCAGCCATGGTTGAAGAATTATATCTAATATGTAATTTGTGTATTGGAGTATTACTGGCTATGGCAAAAGAAGAGCTATGCTGCATCAAACTTGTAAAACACCTAATGTTGTATGCTAAGGAGTTTGGTATTTATTTCATGGATTTTAAAGTAGATAAATTTCATGAGTATTGGGGGAAAAGGAAAATAGAATGGGATGGATGTTAAGCGAGAACTCGGTTTCAATGATGTGAGTGTGAGCTACAATTTCTAAGGATGGAGATCAGTAAGAATGTAATAAGGTACAGATCTTCCTCAACTTATGATTGGGTAATATCCTGAGAAATCCATTGTAACTTGAAAATATCATATATTGAAAATGCATTTCATAGACCTAACCTACCAAACCACATAGTTTGTTAGCCTACCTTAAACAGGCTTGGAACACTTACACTAGCCTACATTTGGGCAAAATAATCTAACAAAAAGCCTATTTTTAATAAAGAGTTAAATATCTCATGTAATTTATTGAATACCGCACTGAAAGTGAAAAACAGAATGGTTAATGGGTACAGAATGGCTTTACGTGTACCAGTTGTTCCCATTCATGATAGCGTGGCTGACTCGGAGCTGCAGCTCACTCCTGCTGCCCAGCATCACGAAAGAGTATCATACCACATATCGCTAGCCTGGGAAAAGATAAAATTCAAAATCTGAAGTATGGTTTCTACTGAATGTGTATTACTTCCACACCATCACAAAGTTGAACCACGGTAAGTCAGGGACTGACGATATTTGATGATTTGGAAGTCATTGGTGACTTTTGAGAAGGTAGATTGACAAATAGGTGGAGACAAAGCAAGAAAAAGTCAATTACATTTTCTGTTCTGGCCAAAATAGAGTAACAGGGATCAGAGTTACCCTCTGGAACACCTAAAAAAAAAAGGGTAGGGAAATAAGACAACAGTTTGCAAGACACTGGACATCAAGGAGCAGAGACTCATTCCTGAGAGACAGGAAATAAATGATGTGAGCCTTATGGTTGCTTCATGTTACCTGAGTTTCCAGGCCACAGCTCAGGGAGGGGGATCCCAGGCAGAGACCAGCAGTCTCACTAAATAAAGGAGAAAGGGCTGAGAGACTCTACAGAACACGGTGGGTAGACTTTTCAAGACAGAATACCAGAGAGGAGAACGATTCACAGAGAGGGAACTCCAGAATCTTGCACCTAACTGTTCAGCTGTTTACTGTTCACTGATTGGCAATCTTAACTGTTCAGCTGATTACTGATCAGCTAACTGTTCAGCTGATTACTGATCAGCTTATGTGTGTGAGTACATTACTAGAGGGCAGGAAAGGAACCACTTAAATGGACTATAGAAAAGAGTGCCTAGTATTCATATAGGGCCTGAGATACTGACTTTTCCTATCAGCCAGACTGTAAAACGTCAAGATTAACAGGGCAATGGACAATATACATGGAAAGGTCTTGCCTCGGTGGTTGGGAATATTTAACCATATATTATAAAAGAACAATTCAGGAACATTATTTAGCCATATAATATAACAGGAGACTTCTATATTTCTTTCCTCCAAATCTTTAAAAGGACCTAAAAGGATCAAACCATTTCCAAGCACCTTAACAGTATCCCAGAAAAAAAGGTAAAAAATATTTGTAAAAATAAAAAGTTATCCAGCACCCAAAAAGGTAAAATTTACAATGGCTGGCATCCAATAATCAATTATCAAGGAAGCAAAGAGGCAGTCAGTAATCACCCTTGTAATGAAGAAATGAAGCAATCAAAGCCAACTCATAATCGACACACATGTTAGAATTAGCAGAAATGACCATAGAACAATTCTTATTACTATACTCAAAAGGTTCAAAAAGTTAAGTTAGAGACATGGAATATATTTTTTAAAGTCCTAAATCAAACTGCTAGAAATGAAAAATGCAAAGTGTAAGATAATAAAAAAAACACACATTGAATGGCATCCATGACATTATTAGACACTGCAGATTAGTGAACTTGAAGACTAAGCAAGAAATATTAACCAAAATAAAACACAAACAAAAAGAAAAGATTTTTCAAAATGAGCAGAGCATCAGTAAACTGTTTGAAGAAAACTTCAAACAATCTAATGTATATATATAAAAAATTGGAGTCTCAAAGGAGAGGAGAGAGAAGGCAAGACAGAAAACATGTTTGACGAAATAACGGCAACTTTTCCCCGATTTTAATGGAAACTATGTCCCCAAATCCAAGAACTTCAACAAACTTCAAGCACAAGAAACATAAAAAAAAAAAGGACAAGTCATATAGCAAACAAATTGTTCAAAAACCGTGATAAACAGAAAAATTTTAAAGCAGCCAGAGGGAAAAAAGACACATTACATACAAAGAAACAAAAATCAGGATGAAATCAGACCTCTTATCTGAATAATGCAACTGAGAAAAAGTAGACAGCCTCCTTAAAGAAAGAAAAAAAATTGGTAAACTTAGAATTCTATGTACAGTGAAAACATCTCTTTAAACCAAGGCAAAATAGGGATTTTTTTCAGTCATACGAAAGATGAACAAATTCATTACCAGCAGACATAAAGTACCCCCAAAAGAGTTGAATAATTTCATTTAGGCAGAAGGAAAATTATACCAGATGGAAATAAGTATCTAAAGGAATAAAGAGTAGTGAAATTGATAACTACATGGGTAAATAAGATTTCCTATATATTAAAATCATTGGTGATTCAGTATTTAAAGAAAGGTATTTTTTTAGGTAGTATGGAATTTGTAAGATACATAAGAGCAAAATGGATGTCAACAGTAGAACAAAATTGGGAGGAGAACTCAATCAAATAGAAGACAGAAAAAATAGAGATAAATCAATGAAGGTAAAAGCTGATTCTTTAAGAAGACCAATAAAGTATATTAACCTCAAGCCAGTCTAATTAGTAAAAAAAAAAAAGACTGCTAAAATCAGCAACGAAAGAGGTGACATCACTCTACAGATTCCACAGCTATCTAAAGGATAACAAGAAGTAACATGTATACTTTGACTATAATTTTGACAAGATAGATGAAATAGATATATTCCTTGAAATACACAAACTAATAAAGTTCATTCAAGAATAAAGACAATGTGAATATACCTATATCTATTAAAGAAGTTGAATTTTGCTTCAGATTCATCAATATTTTATCAACTATGAGACCAACATTCATATATACTCCTCTCATATTTTTGTAGTGTTATGAACATTACACTGTTGTATCAATTACTGGTGAAAATGAAACCATAAGTAAAAGCAGAATTACTCTTAAAAAAAATGATGTAGTTGGGCTTCCCTGGTGGCACAGTGGTTGAGAGACCGCCTGCCGATGCAGGGGACGCGGGTTCGTGCCACAGTCTGGGAAAATCCCACATGCCGCGGAGCAGCTGGGCCCGTGAGCCATGGCCGCTGAGCCTGCGTGTCCGGAGCCTGCGCTCTGCAATGGGAGAGGCCACAACAGTGAGAGGTCCATGTACCGCAAAGAAAAAAAAAAAAAAAAAAAAAATCTTGCTAAGTCACTACAGCATGGGAGGAATCTCAAAATAATAGTGTTGAGTAAAAAGAGAATTGTATAGCTCCACTTATATTAAGAGTGTAATGAAATAATTATGACAATTATTTTGTTAACCAAAAATTTAAACCTATGGTCAAAACAATGTTAACTCTCCTTAATAATGAAATTATTAACTCCCCTTTTACAATTCCATCAAGCCCCCAAAACCAGATTGAATACTACTTACTTAAATTGTCGGTAAAACTTGAGTTATGCCATTTTACCTTATCTCCCAACTAAATATAATTTTTAAATTTTACAATATTCATAAAAATTCACCACAAAGGAATATTTCCATATCCTATGTCACAGATACAGAACAGCAGGGTGCTTCAACTCCCTGGCAAATGTAGTTTGCAAAATAGACATCTGTGATCAAAACTACACAGCAACATCAAATATCCTCAGAAATCTATTCATATGCTTTGCATTTCATGAATAGCAATTTAAAATTCACTCATTAAGAAATCAAGCAACTCCTTTACATTTCCAAAATAACAGCTAAAACTGTCTGGGACAGGAAAATTTGTAGCTAGAAAAATTCATAGTGCAGACCTAAAGTGTACTTCTGTTTCCATTAATGAAGGAATTCATCTATAAATGGAAGTATATGTATATATTTCATCCTTATAGGAGAGGATATCTGTTTATGTGCAAATATTCTATTTCAAATGAAGTTTGCCTGTGAGCATCGTGTGCCTGAAGAACCAGGTCCTTTCTATGTAGTTTTGGAAGCCAAAGCCTAGAATTACTCTCTAATCTAAAATTTCTCACCACAACCTTAAGTCCATATCACTGCTGTATCTTATTTATGCAATGATTTCCAAATTAGTCTCTCTTCTTAAGTATATTTTTATAAAATGCAAATCTGGTCAAATTCATATGCTTGTTAATTCTCCAGGCTCATCTAAACTTACCTATACACATAAACACATCTCTCTCACACACACACAGCCACACACACTCTTACATTCCAGATTCCAGTCAACATGTCCTTTTCATACCTCTATGTCTTTGTACATGAGCTTCCCTATTGTTAGGGTTTCACTCAGGCCACTGTGATCTTGTTTCAATGCTCTCTCCTTCGAGGCCAATTTTATGATTGGTTTTATTAAGATCTTATGTTTTTAGACAAGGACCCTCATTTGCCAGTTGCCTTCTACTGAAGAATTCATTCTAATACTCCAGACAAATGAGTAACTAACGCCTTCAAAATCTAGGAAATTGAGGCTTCCCGGGTGGCGCAGTGGTTGAGAGTCCGCCTGCCGATGCAGGGGACACGGGTTCATGCCCCGGTCCGGGAAGATCCCACATGCCGCGGAGCAGCTGGGCCCGTGAGCCATGGCCGCTGAGACTGCATGTCGGGAGCCTGCGCTCCGCAATGGGAGAGGCCACAACAGTGAGAGGACCGCGTACCCCCCCCCCAAAAAATCTAGGAAATTGAAAAACTTATTTACTCACACATCAAAGAGGCCAATATTATGCCCTCTGGCTCAGCATTATCTGGTTTCTGTGGCTCTTCATTCAAGCCTCTGACTTTGTGAAGCAGCTTTCACCCTTACACTATTCCATCCCATAAAATCTGCTTTTCCACATTTTGGTTACGTGACCTTGCATTTCACAGAACACATTTACTCAACTATAAAGTGGAAACCATATCATCAAACTCAAACTTTGGTGAGAATTAAATGATCACTTTACATAAGTCCCTAATATTACAAGCATCACAGAATGATACTCAGCAAATATTTGTAGAAGAGTAGGAGGGAGAGAGGAAGGAAGGAGAGTTCCAAAAAGGTACAGAGAACCCAAGAAAAAAAAAGCTTTAATGGGGTTTATCTTGTGTGATAGCCTTCAATTAAAGCTCAGTCAATCTTATCTATTAAGATGAAAAAAATGTATTTGCAAAATGAGAGTCACTAGAAAAGCTTCCTATTGCTTATTGGTGATGGCTACTTCCAGTGAAATAAACTTTCCTTGGAGAAATTATGTGGTTTTTTCCATTGCTGTAATTACCTGTATTGGTATAAGTTGTCATATAGAAATAAACAGGAGCAATGTTTGATCTCTTTGGATTTTTTTTTTTAGCATCAATGAGACTTTAAGAAATAACCTGCCCTCAAACCTGTAGTTTTTAGGAGAGAGAAACCAGGAGAGCCTTATATATCTGTGTTAGTGTAGCCTCCTAAAGTTTTCAAAGCCCATTCACAATCTTTGGGGGTTTTTTTGTTTTGTTTTGTTTTGTTTGTTTGTTTGTTTGGTTGGTTTTTTTTGCGGTACGCGGGCCTCTCACCGCTGCGGCCTCTCCCGTTGCGGAGCACAGGCTCCGGACGCGCAGGCTCAGCGGCCATGGCTCACGGGCCCAGCCGCTCCGCGGCATGTGGGATCCTTCCGGACCGGGGCACGAACCCATGTCCCCTGCATCGGCAGGCGGACTCCCAACCATTGCGCCACCAGAGAAGCCCATCTTTGGTTTTTTTGAGGTTAACGATATAGAGAAACCAGAGGGTATTATTGTCTTCATTTTAATAACAGAGAAAACTCCAGATAACTTGAGTTACCTAAAGTGTGAGATCTGAGTCAGTGTCTTCTAATTGTGTGCATTATTTCCACACTGACATTCAGCAATATTATGAAAAATGAAATATACATCTTGAAACCTTGGACCCCAACTATTGAAACTAGGGCAATAACATATGTACCAGAGCCTCTAATAAAGAAAACACAAAGATATACTTTCATTTTCTGGAATGAGTTGTACCCTGCTTTTCATCTTGCCTGTTGTTGGTCAGTTATGTGGCAGGAGGGGGGATAAATTCCTTTCTGGATGTAAAAGCCATAGACAAGGTGGAAGTGGACTGCATGGCCACTCATACTCGTATCATGCTCTCCTGATCTTTCACCATTTAAAAAAAAGTTAAGGATATTGTTCTCTTTCAATCTATCATTAGAGTAAATAAGGAACTTTTATTGTGCATAATAAAGACAATGCCTTTAAGTAAGCAAATATTTATGGCATAATTTATTCAACACATATTTCCATCATGAGGAAGAAACTGATAGTACATGGAAGAATTGAAAGGTAATGAATAGCCACTCCTGTTATTTAATGTCTTACAAAATGGAAACCTGTGATTTCTTAATTATCGCCCTTTCACTGCTTCTTTTTGCGCCAAGTGCACAGCACTTAACTTTTTACATCAAATTGTATCCTACTAAAAAAGGGAAAATATTATACTTCATCCTATTTTTTGAAACATATATTTTCTATTTGCTACAACCCTAGTGAAAACAAACACTGTGTAATTATTAAACATTGCTAACCAGGTTAATTATGCTCATATTAAAATTCTTTAAAATAAAGATTTGCTGAGGTTAGGAAAATAGGTTGCAGTAGGCTGGAGCAAACTTTCTCTCTGTTAAAATTCCCTTTGGTGGTACGTGTGTCCATGTGAGCCTCCACTTTAAGCCAGCCACGTGCCTAAAGTTGCTGGTATATTATACAAATATTATAATAATCAGTTGTATTACAGTGTCACATAAGGGGTAACAAAACCTTTGGAGAATTTTGTTCTAGGAATATGTAGTTTAATAAAGAAAAAGGAAATTGCTTTTCATTTCTGACACTCTGCATGAAACAGCATTAAAAGCCCAGCCTTTTGAGCCAGGCAGAAATGAGTTCATAGTCCAGCATTGCCATGTTGTTATCCTGCGGCTATAGGCAAGTGGCTTTGCAGAATATGTTATCTCGTATACATACATATATACATACATATATATATATATATATATATATACACATACATATATATATATACGTATATATATATATATATATACACACACACACACACATACATATATACCTAAATATAAAAGAATATTATTCAACCATAAAAAAGAAGGATCTCCTACCATCTGTGACAGGGCTGGACCTTGCGGACATTATGCCAAGTGAAATAAGCCCGACAGAGAAAGACAAACACTCTATGATCTCACTTATATGTCGAATCTAAAACAAAAAACTCACAGAAACAGCAGAATGGTGGTTGTTAGGTACTGGTGGGTGAGGGAAATGGGTAGATGTTGGTCAAAGTGTACAAACTTCCAGTTATAAGGTGAGTAAGTTCTGGGGACCTAAAATACAACATGGTGACTATGGTTAACAGTGCCATATTATATACTTGAAAGTTGCTAAGACAAACCTTAAATGTTCTCACCACATACACACAAACATTTAATTATGTGAGGCAATGGATAAACTAACCTTACTGTAGTAATCATTTCATAATACATACAGGTAACAAATCATCACATTATATACCTGAAACTTATACAATGTTATTTCTCAATTATATCTCAATAAAGTTGAAAATTTTTTTAATTAAGAAAATAAAAATTGGGCTTTCCTAGTGGCACAGTGGTTAAGAATCTGCATGCCAAACTTGCACAAGCCTCTTAGATAGCCTCATCCACCAAAGGGCAGCAACAAGAACAGCAGAAGCAACAAGAACTACAATCCCGCAGCCTGTGCAACAAAAACCACATTCACAGAAAGACAGGCAAGATGAAAAGGCAGAGGGCTATGTACCAGATGAAGGAACAAGAGGAAACCCCAGAAAAACAACTAAATGAAGTGGAGATAGGCAACCTTCCAGAAAAAGAATTCAGAATAATGATAGTGAAGATTATGATGCAGGACCTCAGAAAAAGAATGGAGGCAAAGACTGAGAAGATGCAAGAAATGTTTAACAGAGACCTAGGAGAATTAAAGAACAAACAAACAGAGATGAACAATACAATAACTGAAATGAAAACTACACTAGAGGAATCAATAGCAGAATAACTGAGGCAGAAGAACAGATAAGTGACCTGAAAGACAGAATGGTGGAGTTCACTGCTGCGGAACAGAATAAAGAAAAAAGAATGGAAAGAAATGAAGGCAGCCTAAGAGACCTCTCAGACGACATTAAATGCAACAACACTCGCATTATAGGGGTCCCAGAAGGAGAAGAGAGAGAGAGAAAGGACCCGAGAAAATATTTGAAGAGATTATAGTCGAAAACTTCCCTAACATGGGAAAGGAAATAACCACCCAAGTCCAGGAAGGGCAGTGAGTCCCACACAGGATAAACCCAAGGAGAAAAACGCCAAGACACATAGTAATCAAATTGGCAAAAATTAAAGACAAAGAAAAATTACTGAAAGCAGCAAGGGAAAAACGACAAATAACATACAAGGGAACTCCCATAAGGTTAACAGCCGATTTCTCAGCAGAAACTCTACAAGCCAGAAGGGTGTGGCATGATACACAAAGTGATGAAAGGGGAAGAACCTACACCCAAGATTACTCTAACCGGCAAGGATCTCAATCAGTTTTGATGGAGAAATCAAAAGCTTTACAGACAAGCAAAAGCTGGGAGAATTGAGCACCACCAAACCAGCTCTACAACAAATGCTAAAGGAACTTCTCTAAGTGGGAAACACAAGAGAAGAAAAGGACCTAGAAAAACAAACCCAAAACAATTAAGAAAATGGTCATAGGAACATACATATCGATAACTACCTTAAACGTGAATGCATTAAATGCTCCAACCAAAAGACACAGGCTTGCTGAATGGATACAAAAACAAGACCCATATATATGCTGTCTACAAGAGACCCACTTCAGACCTAGGGACACATACAAACTGAAAGTGAGGGGATGGAAAAAGATATTCCATGCAAAAGGAAATCAAAAGAAAGCTGAGTAGCAATACTCGTATCAGATAAAATAGACTTTAAAATAAAGAATGTTACAAGAGACAAGGAAGGACACTACATAAAGATCAAGGGATCAATCCAAGAAGGAGATATAACAATTATAAATGTATATTCACCCAACACAGAAGCACCTCAATACATAAGGCAACTGCTAACAGCTACAAAAGAGGAAATCGACAGTAACACAATAATAGTGGGAGACTTTAACACCTCACTTACACCAATGGACAGATCATCCAAAATGAAAATAAATAAGGAAACAGAAGCTTTAAATGACACAATAGACCAGATAGATTTAATTGATATTTATAGGACATTCCCTCCAACAGCAGATTACACTTTCTTCTCAAGTGCACATGGAACATTCTTCAAGATAGATCACATCCTGGGTCACAAATCAAGCCTCAGTAAATTTAAGAAACTTGAAACCATATCAAGCATCTTTTCTGACCACAGTGCTATGAGATTAGAAATGAATTACAGGGGAAAAAAACGTAAAAAACATAAACACATGGAGGCTAAACAATACATTCCTAAATAACCAAGAGACCACTGAAGAAGTCAAAGAGGAAATCAAAAAATACCTAGAGACAAATGACAATGAAAACGAGACGATCCAAAACCAATGGGATGCAGCAAAAGCAGTTCTAAGAGGGAACTTTATAGCTATACAAGCCTACCTCAAGAAACAAGAAAAATCTCAAATAAACAATCTAACCTTACGCCTAAAGGAACTAGAGAAAGAAGAACAAACAAAACCCAAAGTTAGCAGAAGGAAAGAAATCATAAAGATCAGAGCAGAAATAAATGAAATAGAAACAAAGAAAACAATAGCAAAGATCAATAAAACTAAAAGCTAGTTCTTTGAGAAGATAAACAAAATTGATAAACCAGTAGCCAGACTCATCAAGAGTCTGGAGGAGAGGACTCAAATCAATACAATTAGAAATGAAAAAGGAGAAGTAACAACAGACACTGCAGAAATACAAAGCAGCCTGAGACTACTACAAGCAACTCTATGCCAATAAAATGGACAACCTAGAAGAAATGGACAAATTCTTAGAAAGGTATAACCTTCCAAGACTGAACCAGAAAGAAATAGAAAATATGAACAGACCAATCACAAGTAATGAAATTGAAACTGTGATTAAAAATCTTCCAACAAGCAAAAGTCCAGGACCAGATGGCTTCACATGTGAATTCTATCAAACATTTACAGAAGAGCTAACACCCATCCTTCTCAAAGTCCTCCAAAAAATTGCAGAGGAAGGAACATTCCCAAACTCATTCTATGAGGCCACCATCACCCTGGTACCAAAACCAGACAAACATACTACAAAAACAGGAAAATTACAGACCAATATCACTGATGAACATAGGTGCAAAAATACTCAGAAAAATACTAGTAAACATAATCCAACAACACATTAAAAGGATCATACACCACGATCAAGTGGGATTTATTCCAGGGATGAAAGGTTTCCTCAATATATGCAAATCAATCAATGTGATACACCATATTAACAAATTGAAGAAGAAAAACCATATGATCATCTCAATAGATGCAGAAAAAGCTTTTGACAAAATTCAACACCCATTTATGATAAAAACTCTCCAGAAAGGGGGCATAGAGGGAACCTACCTCAACAGAATAAAGGCCATATATGACAAACACACAGCAAACATCATTCTCAATGGTGAAAATCTGAAAGCATTTCCTCTAAGATCAGGAACAAGAAAAGGATGTCCACTCTCACCACTATTATTCAACATAGTTTTGGAAGTCCTAACCATGGCAATCAGAGAAGAAAAAGAAATAAAAGGAATACAAATTGGAAAAGAAGAAGTAAAACTGTTACTGTTTGCAGATGACATGATATATACATAGAGAATCCTAAAGATGCCAACAGAAAAGTACTAGAGCTAATCAATGAATTTGGAAAGTAGCAGGATACAAAATTAATGCACAGAAATCTCTTGCATTCCTATACACTAATGATGAAAAATCTGAAAGAGAAATTAAGGAAACACTCCCATTTATCACTACAACAAAAAGAATAAAACACCTAGAAATAAACCTACCTAGGGAGACAAAGGACCTGTATGCAGAAAACTGTAAGACACTGATGAAAGAAATTAAAGATGATACCAACAGATGGAGACATATACCATGTTCCAGGGTTGGAAGAATCAATATTGTGAAAATGACTCTACTACCCAAAGCAATCTACAGATTCAATGCAATGCCTATCAAATTACCAATGGCATTTTTTATGGAACTAGAACAAAATATCTTAATATTTGTATGGAGACACAAAAGACCCCGAATAGCCAAAGCAGTCTTGAGGGGAAAAAAACGGAGATGGAGGAATCAGACTCCCTGACTTCAGACTATACGACAAAGCTACAGTAATCAAGACAATATGGTACTGGCACAAAAACAGAAACATAGATCAATGGAACAAGATAGAAAGCCCAGAGATAAACCCACTAACCTATAGTCAAATAATCTATGACAAAGGAGGCAACGATATACAATGGAGAAAAGACAGTCTCTTCAATAAGTGGTGCTGGGAAAACTGGACAGCTACATGTAAAAGAATGAAATTCGAACACTCCCTAACACCGTACACAAAAATAATCTCATAATGGATTAGTGACCTAAATGTAAGACTGGACACTATTAAACTCTTAGAGGAAAACCTAGGAAGAACACTCTTTGACAGATACCACAGCAAGATCTTTTTTGATCCACCTCCTAGAGTAATGGAAATAAAACCAAAAAGAAACAAATGGGACCGAATGAAACCTCAAAGCTTTTGCACAGCAAAGGAAACCATAAACGAGATGAAAGACAACCCTCAGAATGGGAGAAAATATTTGCAAACAGATCAACGGACAAAGGATTAATCTCCAAAATATACAAACAGCTCATGCAGCTCAATATTAAGGAAACAAACAACCCAATCCAAAAATGGGCAGAAGACCTAAATAGACATTTCTCCAAAGAAGACATACAGATGGCCAAGAAGCACATGAAAAGCTGCTCAACATCACTAATTATTAGAGAAATGTAAATCAAAACTACAGTGAGGTATCACCTCACACCAGTTAGAATGGACATCATCAGAAAATCTACAAACAACAAATGCTGGAGAGGGTGTGGAGAAAAGGAAACCCTCTTGCACTGTTGGTGGGAATGTAAATGGATACAGCCAGTATGGAGAACAGTATGGAGGTTCCTTAAAAAACTAAAAATAAAATTACCATAGGATCCAGCAATCCCACTACTGGGCATATACCCAGAGAAAACCATAATTCAAAAAGACACATGCACCCCAATGTTCACTGCAACACTATTTACAACAGCCAGGTCATGGAAGCAACCTAAATGGCCATCGACTTACAAATGAATAAAGAAGACATGGTAATACATACAATGGAATATTACTCAGCCATAAAAAGGAACGAAATTGGGTCATTTGTTGAGACGTGGATGGACCTAGAGACTGTCATACACGCGTATGTGGAACCTAGAAAAATGGTACAGATGAACCGGGTTGCAGGGCAGAAGTTGAGACCAGATGTAGAGAACAACGTATGGACACCAAGGGGGGAAAGCTGCAGGGGGGTGGGGGTGGGGGTGTGATAAATTGGGCGATTGGGATTGACATATATACACTGATGTGTATAAAATGGATGACTAATAAGAACCTGCTGCATAAAAAAATAAAATTCAAAAATTAAAAAAAAAAGAAACTGCCTGCCAATACAGGGGACACGGTTTCGAGCCCTGGTCCAGGAACATCCCACATACCGCAGAGAAACTAAGCCTGTGCACCACAACTACTGAGCCTGCGCTCTAGAGCCCGTGAGCCACAACTACTGAGCCCATGCACCACAGCTACTGAAACCTGCAAGCCTAGAGTCCATGCTCTGCAACAAGAGAAACCACCACAATAAGAAGCCCACACAACACAACAAAGAGTAGCCCCTGCTTGCCACAATTAGAGAAAGCCCACGCGCAGCAACAAAGACCCAATGTGGCCACAAATAAAATAAATAAATAAATTTATTTTAAAAAATAAATAAAAAATAAAAACCACTGAAATCTACTATATATTGTATGTTTGCAATCTTTCCTCTAATTTTTTTAAAAAGCAAATTTAGCATGATGAACCTTCAAAATTTTCACAGTACAGTACAGTGCATCAGTACCAATATTTAGTGGATCTGTATTCAGTGGACTAAAAAACTCCATAAGATCTACTACTTATTACACCATTATTATTGAGCCTCTGGGAGAGAAACATCTGTAATGGAAACACAGACAATATCTAAGGTTCCTTTTCTGCTGTTTTTAGAGAGACAAGACAGTTACTCTTGAAATTAAATAAAAATTCAGGACAATAATATAAGAAATGTCTAAAGGCCATATAAATGTAGCCCTTGATAAGCTACTTTTTGAAGTTTAGTTCCTCTGTCTCAAACTAATCTTCAGGATTTATTGATTCCAAAAGCTATTCACATGCTGGAAATGTGCTACCTACTAACACTTCTACAAGAAAAAATATAAATGAGATTTCAGGGACCAGCTGGAAAAGAAAAAAAAAAGAAAAAAGGGGGGAAAGGTATTATGTTAGCCTTCCAAACTCACAACAGAAGAACCTAAAGTTTAAAAATGAACTTGAGTTTTTTCATAATGAATAGACTACTTTATCAAGGTCAGTCTTTTAAAAATAATTGCTACCACATATTCATTGAAGCCAATGAGCTAAGTGTAACATTAGCATCATTTTAAATGAATCATCTAACTTAATACTTATAATATATGGTATTATTAGCCCCATTCTTCTGATGACTAAATCACTATATGCAAGTTCACATAGCTTGGAACAAGCTTTCAACTGAGGACTTTTTGACACAGAAGCCCAAGTCTTTCACACCTGCGAAAGAAATAAAGACTGCTTATTGCATTCATTTTGTACCTATATATCTTAAATGAAGGAGCAGTACACTGAGAATATATATAGATCATGAATTATCTCAATTCCCAGGGCTGCTATTTTATCATTAAGCTATTATTGTTAACTTTCTGCTAACTACCAGAATATTGACTATTATAACTAAAATTAAAAAGAGGACTTCAATTTACAGACAAGTGAAGTCACACAGTATATGTGTGTGGTGACATCTCAAATTTGGGTATTGACTTTTACCTTTTCAGTGTAACAGTTTATCAAATGACAGCATGGTGCTTAAAAGGTTTTACTTATAGGCTGTTTTCAAGAGGCAAATGTCTTGGGAATTTTTCTCACTTCACTGTTCTTTAGCATAGTGTATACCCTATGGCTCATTTTCCCAGTTAATGATCAACTTGAGCAATATGTCTTTTTAATGTGAATATGAAAGTTGTGTTCTGCAAGATGATGATGACAGAACACAGCAACAAGCTTTTCATTCATTTATTTTTGCTAGCCTTTTTAAAATTAAAGTCATCTTACCAATAGTTCATGAAATTATTATTTAGAGCAAGAACCTTATTTATTTACTCCTGGGTAAGAAAATGAAAAAGTTAATAAAGTTCATAAAACTCCATTACCTAATGAACTCTAGTTCAATAATGCACCACAGACTTACATACAAAGGGCCTTGCAAACACTTAACCATGAGTTAAATCAATCAAAATAAATACAGTTGCAACCACAAAATTGACTACACTGAAAATATGTATAACATTTCTGAGAATGTTTTGTCCATCCTGCTGGGTAAAAAAGTCACTGCTGTAAACAACTGTGGTTTTTCCTGTAATTTGGCAACAAAACAGTCAATATACAATACAGCTCTTCTTATTACAAATATATAGGCAGTCAATACATATGTTGACTGATTGGTTTTACTTTTAAAAAGCTATTTCTGTGGCCCACTGTTGATCTGATTATAATAAATTTTATACCAGAAATAATCTTAACACAGTGTTTTTTTAGACCCTGTCAACAGTTAGTCTCCAAACCGACAGATCTTGATTGAATACTGTTTTCCTAATAGTGATAAGGAGGAAAGCTAAAGTAAACTTAGTCAAGCCTTCCTGTAGTACTTTAATTCCCTTCATTTAATATAATTACTATCATCTAGAAAAAGACAACCAAACTTTAACCTGTCACCAAAATAAAGATGTGATAAATTAGTTTCAAAATCCTGGAGGAGGAAATGAAATGGGCATGGAGGAAAAAATGATATTCCCTTGCTCCTATCTTCATAAAGTACTTCTTAATTTATTTATTTAATACAAAGATATTAGAAATTTCCAATAATATACCAGATTAAATTTAACAAAATTTGATTGTAAAAAATGTATTTCCAATGCTGTATATTCTAAAGTGACATGGTTCCATTTCTTAAACTGCCCTGTGCCTTAATATGTTCTTTAATTTATAAATATTTTAGTAAAATAAATCTGAAAAATTCGCCCTATAAAATCACTTCTTAGAGTTTCCCAATGCCCATGAGTTCATTAAATGCCATTTACAATAACGGATTCAAGAAATAAATTTAATATTTGTTAAGCGCAGTGTTTCCTAAACTCATTTGACTTTAGAAAAGATTTTTTTTTCAAGTAATACCTATTAAACTCTCAAATATCAAGTGGAACATCCTTTGGAAATACACCAGATAAGAGAATATTATCTGTGTTTACAATTCAGATTAAGCAAGTTATAAAAATTAACACAATATTACATTTATATATTATAAATAAATAACTAAAATACTCTTTCTGGAATTTAAATCTTCAGTATATGAACTGAATAATGCAATGAATCAGGCAAAAGGGAAATAAAATTGAGGAAATACTACAGAATGTTAAATAAAAGTTACAGTGATTAAATATATGAGGGATAATTAAGAAATATGGTGATTAAGTCCAACACAAAACTAGCAGAAGTTCTAAAATCAGTTAACATAAGAAACAGAGAAGAAATCATCAGAGACATTAATAAAATAATATCCCTTAGCTGAACAAATATCTGAGTTTTCAGACTGAAATAGGTCCACAGAGTAATGTACAGAGTTCAAAGTGTTAAAAAAAGATTCATAGCGAAACATACGCTGATGAAATTTCAGAAACTTAAGTATAAGGCTTTCTAAAAAGATGTCAGAGCAGAAAAACAAGGGACCTACTAAGGAATCAGATGTACATCTAACCCTTTACCAGAACTGCTGGATACTAGACGTCAACAGAATAATGCCTGATAAAAACTATTTTATACCAATAGTTTATACCCAGTCAGATGACCAATTCTGTGAAAAAAGAAAAAAAATGCAAATGCGAAGAAAATTTTCCCACCACATGTTCATATTTTTAAAATTCTATTAAAGTATTTTTACAAAAAACTATTGCTTCAAGTTATGTCAGAGTGTTCTGCCTATGGTTTCCTCTAGGAAGTTGTATAGTGTCCACTCTTAAACTAAGGTCTTTAATCCATTTTGAGCTTAGTTTTGTACATGGTGTTAGAGAACATTCTAATTTCTTTCTTGTACATGTAGCTATCCAGTTTTTCAGCACCTCTTATTGAAGAGACTGTCTTTTCTCCACTATATATTCTTGCCTCCTTTGTCACAGATTAATTGACTGTGAGTATGTGGGTTTATTTCTGGGTTCTCTATCCTGTTCCATTGATCTATGTGTGTTTCTGTGCCAGTACCATACTGTTTTGATTACTGTAGCTTTGTAGTATAGTGTGAAAACAGGAAGCATGACTCTTCCAGCTCTGTTCTTCTTTCTCAAAATTGTTTTGGCTATTCAGGATCTTTTGTGTTTCCATACAAATTTTAAAATTATTTGCTCTAGTTCTGTGAAAAAATGCCATTTGTAATTTCATAGGGATTACACTGAATCTGCAGATTGCCTTGGGTGGTATGGTCATTTTAACAATATTGATTCTTCCAGTCCAAGAACACGATATATCTTTCCATCTGTTTCTGTCATCTTCAATTCCTTTCATCAATGTCTTATAGTTTTTGGAGTACAGGTCTTTGCCTCTTCAGGTAGGTTTATTCCTAGGTATTTTATTCTCCTTGATGCAATGGTAAATGGAATTGTTTCCATAATTTCCCTTTCTGACATTTCATTGTTAGCATATAGAAATGCAACAGATTTCTGCATATTAATTTTGTACCCTGCAACTTTACCAAGTTCACTGATGAGCTCTAGTGGTTTTCTGGTGACACCTTTAGGATTTCCTATGTATAGTATCATGTCATCTGCAAACAGTGACAGTTTTTACTTCTTCCTTTCCAATTTGGATTCCTTTTTTTTTTTTTCTTCTCTGATTACCGTGGCTAGGACTTCCAAAACTACGTTGAATTAAAGTGGCAAGCATGGGCATCCTTGTCTTGTTTCCCATCTTAGAGGGAATGCTTTCAGCTTTTCACCGTTGAGTATGATGTTATCTGTGGGCTTATCATATATGGCCCTTATTATGTTGAAGTAGGTTCCCTCTATACCCACTTTCTGGAGAGTTTTTATCATAAATGATGTTGAATTTTATCAAAAGCTTTTTCTGCATCAATTGAGATGATCATATGGCTTTTATTGTTCAATTTGTTAATGTGGTGTGTCAGACTGATTTGGGATACTGAAAAATCCTGGCATCCCTGAGATAAATCCCACTTGATCATGGTGTATCATCCTTTTAATGTATTGTTGGATTCAGTTTGCTAGTATTTTGTTGAGACTTTTTGCATCTATGTTCATCAGTGATATTGGCTGGTAATTTTCATTTTTTGTAGTATCTTTGTCTGGTTTGGGTATCAGGGTGACGGTGGCCTCAAAGAATGAGTTCGGAAGTGGTACTTCCTATGCAATTTTTTGGATTAGTTTCAGAAGGATCAGTGTTAACTCTTCTCTAAATGTTTGGTAGAATTCACCTGTGAAGCCATCTGGTCCTAGACTTTTGTTTGTTGGAAGTTTTTAAATAACTGATTCAATTTCAGTACTGGTAATCAGTCTGTTCATATTTTCTATTTCTTCCAGGTTCAGTCTTCAGAGATTGTACCTTTCTAAGAATTTGTACATTTTTTTCTAGGTTGTCCATTTTATTGGCATAGAGTTGCTCATAGTAGTCTCTTAGGATCCTTTGTATTTCTGTGGTGTCCGTTTTAAGTTCTTTTTCATTTTTGATTTTATTGATTTGGGCCCTCTCTCTTTTTTTCTTGATGAGTCTGGCTAAAGATTTATCAATTTTGTTTATCTTTTCAAAGAACCAGCTTTTAGTTTCATTGATTTTTTTTGACCGTATTTCATTTATTTCTGCTCTATTTTTCGGATTCCTCTCCTAAAGTAAAGAAAATATAAGCAAAAATAAACAAATGGGACCTAATTAAACTTAAAAGCTTTTGCACAGCAGAGGAAACCATCAACAAAATGAAAAGACAACCTATTGAATGGGAGAAAATATTTGCAAATGATATGACCAATATAGGGTTCATATCCAACATGTATAAACAGCTTATAAAACTCAACATCAAAAACAAACAACCCAATTAAAAAATGGGCAGAACTGAATAGACATTTTTCCAAAGAAGAAATGCAGATAGCCAATAGGCATATAAAAAGATGCCTAACATCAGTAATCATCAGGGAAATGCAAATATTGGGTGGGCCAAAAAGTGCCTTCAGTTATTAAGGAAAAATAAAAGACACATCTTTCATTTTCACCAAGAACTTTATTGAACAACATATTCACCCATTTGTTCCACTACCTTCTGCCATTTTTCAGGCAAATTCATGATTCCATCTTCCCATAACATTTTATCTTTTTGAGCAAAGAACTGTTCCAGGTGCCTTTTACAGTCTTCCGGGGAATTGAAAGTTTTTCCATTAAGAGAACTTTGTAAAGACCAAAATAAACGGAAATCCAAAGGTGCAATGTCTGGTGAATAGGGCAGATGAATCACAACTTCCCAGCCCAGCTGTAACAGTTTTTGCCTGGTCATCAAAGAAACATGTGGTCTTGTGTTATCCTGGTGGAAGATTAATGCATTTTCTGTTGACTAATTCTGGATGCTTTTGTTGACTGCCACTTTCAGTTGGTCTAATTGGGAGCGCTACTTGTTGGAATTAATCCTTTGGTTTTCTGGAAGGAGCTCATAATAGAGGACTCCCTTCCAATCCCACCATATACACAACATCACCTTCTTTGGATGAAGACCAGTCTTTGGTGTGGCTGGTGGTGGTTCATTTCGCTTGTCCCATGATCTCTTCCATTCCACATTGTTGTACAGTATCCACTTTTCATCACCCATCACAATGTGTTTTGAAAATGCAACGTTTTCATTACGTTTCAGTAGAGAATCGCAGGTGGAAATATGGTCAAGAAGATTTTTTGCACTTAACTTATATGGAACCCAAACATCAAAGTGAGTCACATAACCAAGTTGGTGCAAATGATTTTCAGTGCTTGATTTGGATATTTTGAGTATGTTGGCTATCTCCCACGTGGTATAATGTTGATTGTTCTCAATTACTGTTTCGATTTGATTGCTATCAACTGCAACTGATCTACCTGACCATGGAGCATCATCCAGCGAGAAATCTCCAGCACGAAACTTCGCAAACCACTTCTGACATGTTCAATCAGTCACTGCACCTTCTCCATACATTGCACAAATCTTTTTGTGCATTTCAGTTGCGTTTTTACCTTTCTTGAAATAATAAAGCATAATATGCCAAAAATGTTGCTTTTTTCTTCCATCTTCAATATTAAAATGGCTACACAAAAATTTACCAATTTTGATAAGTCTTTCTTTATATGCATGCTGATATGACAGCTGTCACATACAATCTAACAAAATTGTTTTGAAGAAAGTTAAAGACAACTAAGTGCTACTAGAGCCATCTTACAGAAAAAACTGAACGAACCTTTTGGCCCATCCAATAAAAACCACAGTGAGATATCACTCCACACCTGTCAGAATGGCTATCATCAAAAAGTCAACAAATAACAAATGTTGGTGAGGATGTGCAGAAAAGAGAACCCTTGTACACTGTTGTTGAGAAAGTAAATCGGTGTGGAAAACACAGTGGAGTTTTCTCAAAAATCGAATGGCAGAGATACCATGTGACCCAGCAATTCCACTCCTGGGTATATACCAAACAAACAAACAAACACTAATTCAAAAAGATACATGCATCCCAATATTCAAAGCAGTGTTATTTACAATGCCAAGGTATGGAAGCAACCTAAGTTTCCATCAACAGATAAATGGATGAAGAAGATGTGATATATATATATATATATATATATATATATATATATATATACAAATATATATATAATGGAATACTACTCAGCCATAAAAAAGAATGACATTTCCAGCAACACGGATGGACTTGGAGGGCATTATGCTAAGTGAAATAAATCAGACAGAAAGATAAATACTGTATGATATTGCTTATATGTATCATCTAAAAATACAGCAAACTAATTAACATAACACGAAACAAGCAGACCCACATATATAGAAAACAAACTAGTGGTTACCAGACATGAGGGGAAAGGGGAATATAGGGGTGGGGGAGTGGGAGGTACAAACTCTTGGGTGTAAGACAGGCTCAAGGATATATTGTACAATACGGGGAATATAGCCAATATTTTGTAATAACCGTAAATGGAAAGTAACCTTTAATATTGTATAAAAATTTTAAGTACTTTAGCAAAATAATTTTTAAATGAAAGAATAATATGAGAATTTTAAACAGTGGTGATACCATATGATCTGTAAGAAGAAAATAAATCTCCAAAGAAATAAAAATAAATACATTATGGCTGCAACTAGAGAAAACCCGCATGCAGCAACAAAGACCCGACATAGCCAAAAATAAATTAATAAATAAATACATTTTTAAAAATAAAGAAAATAAATAAATAAATACACAAGACTTTGGAAACTGAGACATTTACCTCTTAAGCAGTAGGTGATTAACATCACAGATTTATATTTGTTACTCTATAGATCCAACTGCAATCCTTGATTTTTCCATGAATAATAACAGTTAGATTTTTATCTCTTTCATGGTGCTTACAACAATGCCCATGAAAAAGCTGTTTTCTAAAGATTTGATTCATCTTGGATTATTCTTTTATCACAGTATTTTTCATGACAGAATTAATTGTTCTAAACATGTTTATTAACTTGTCAAGGGAATATTTATCATTTCCTTTGTTAGATGTAGCTGAATGATGTTTTCTACCTAACTAACAAGTATGCCTTAGTTTCTCCTTGTGAATGAGGAATGATAAATGCCTCTTTTGCCTCTGGCTCTTCCTCTGTAAACTGGACACAATATAGATTCTTTCTAAATTTCGTATGAAATCAAACAAATGGGTTATTTGTAAATCAATATAATTTATGTAACATGGTTTTGCATGTTATCTGTCTCAGAATAAGCATCCAGTATAATATTGCTATTTCATACAGTATAATTAGAATTAGAAAACAGAAGTAAACTATATTCAACGCATAAAGGGGAAGCAAAAGTCACAGAGATCTTCTTATATCTCACAAATATTTTCATTTATTTATAGGAATATGCTTTAAAGTCTCAAGACATTTAGTAGATTTCATGTTTATTTATATAGTAAGAGAATTTTCATAAGGGTATAATTTTAGCTTCCTTACTTAGAAAAATTCTGAGGAACTTATATAAGAGCCAATGTTTCAACCATTCCCTTTAATAATACTGTAACTAGCAAGCTAATGAGTATTCACTTCTCTAAAATATCCTAAAGTTCAACTGGGCAGCTTCAAAATTTTTCATATGACTGTTGATTAAAACTTTTATTTGTACCTTGTATCCATTTCATTTTTTTTACTTTCCAAAAGAATATATTGTATAAAGGACTCATATCTAGGATATATAAAGCACTCTTAAAACTCAACAATGAGAAAACAAGCAACCTAACTTTATATATGTGTGTATACACACACACACACACACACACACAATCTATAAGAACAAAAGAAAGAAAAATACATATACACATATTTTTACCAAAGAAGATATACAGATGGCAAATAAGCATATGAAAAGATGCTCAACATCATATGTCATTAGAGAGATACAAATAAAACCACAATGAGATATAACTACACACCTATTAGAAGAGCTAAAATCCGATAACTGACAATACCAAATGCTGTTGAAGTGCAACAAGAACATACATTCATTGCTAGTGAGAATATAAAATGATACAGTTATTTGGGAAGACAGTTTGACAGTTTCCTACAGAGCTAAGCATAGTTTTACAATAGGATCAGGCAATCATATTCCCCAGCTAATTGAAAACCTATATTCACACAAAGGCCTATACCCAAATGGTTAGAGCAGCTTTTTTTATAATTGTCCCAAACGGGAAATAATCATATCATATTATCCTTCAACAGGTGAATGGATAAACAAACTTGGTATTCGAGATGATGGATACTTCAGGGGATAAAAGGGAAGAAACTATAGATTCACAGAACAACATGGATGAATCCTAAATGCATGTTGCTAAGTCAAAGAGGCCAAATTCAAAAGTCTACATATTGTATGATGCCGTTTATTCAACATTCTGGAAAAGACAAATTATAGGGATGGAAGACAAATCAGCATTTGTCAGAGGTTGGGAGTGAATGACTACAAAGGCCACTCACAGAGAATATTTTAGGTTGATGAAACTGTACTGTATGGTACTAGGCATAAGATACATGACTACGCATCTGTCAAAACACGTAGAATAGTACATCAAAGGGTGAACTTTAATGTATGCAATTTTTAATCAGAGTATCCTGGATGTAATGCATACTGGGACAAATAAATTTAACTGTATTCCCAATATATGATAAAACGGCACTGAAGGGGGTGGAGAAAAAGGAACTGACATAAGTGACTTTGGAAAATGATGTTATGATTGGTAAATCTAAGACTAGGTGCAAAAATAACTGTACATAAACACCATTTTAGTTGGTAAGTTTGTTTCTCACAGGAATACAGTTAAGAAATATGAAAACACATTTACACTAGTGTAGAACAAATAAGTAAATAAATGGTAAATACTTTGAGTCAGGTTTCTCACTGTTAGTAACAGAAGTTACAAATAAGCAAGAGGCAAAAGCTAGAATGAACCATGTGATACTGGATTAGAGTCAGACATTAGTATGAACTCACGTTTAGTTTAATAGGTATAGAGATAGACACCTATAGGAAGGATTATAGATATGTGTATACATTGGTTAATATACATGCATATATTCCATAACTCTGCGGAGAGACTAGAAACAATGACACCAAGTAGCAACAAACACAGCTAGCATCCAGGCCTTAGTTTCTAAACATGGTTCTCCAAAATGACAAAAACCAGACATCCTTGGAGAAATGACTAATTCTAGGCCTGGGGCAATGAAAACACAAGATCAGCCTGGAGCATTATGTAGGGACAGGAAATAAGGCAGCACTCAAAAATCAAAAGGATACAGGCAGATCAAAGGGACACAAGAACCCAACTGAAGGAGCACCTGATGGCCTAAGCTGGAACAATTTGAGTCATAAAATTAATTAAACTTTAAAGTTATAGAGAAATATAAAATAAATATTCATGAGTCCATACTGATAGAAATAAATGAATACATAGATAAATGGGGAAAAAGGTACAAATCTTTCTTACAAAGAATTTCAAATAACATATGTAAATACTCTTCCCTCCAGGAGATGGGGCTTAAGCTCCCTCTTCGGAGTATTGGCTGGATTCCAAAAAATAGATTATGGAAAGGGAACAATAGTAACTTCACAGTGAAGAAATCTGGCAGACCTCACCTTAACCAAGTGATCAAGGTTAACATCACCAGTAAGTCATGACTGACACAAGGTGATGAGAAAGACATTTCACCTCTATGGTAATCTTCCCCAAAACCCCCAAAACCCTGGTCTGTCTAATCATGAGAAAAACAGCAAACAAAGCCAAATTCAGGGCCATTCTACAAAAGGCTGGCCAGTACTTCTCAAAATTATAAAGGTCATGGGAAACAAGGAAAGGCTGGGAACCTGTCAGAGACCATAGAAGAGAGATGATAACTAAATTCAATGTGATATACTTGATTAGGTCCGAGAACAGAAAACAGACATAATTGTAAAAAAAAATCGATAAATCTGAATAAAGTCTGGAGTTTAGCTAAAAGTAATGCACCGCTGTCTTTTTAGTTTTAACATATGTACTACGTAAAATAGTAACATTAGAGTAAGATGCGTGAAGAGTATATGAGAACTCTCTGTACTATTTCTGCAACTGTTTGATGAATCTAATATTCTCAAAAGAAGGTTTAGTTTTTGTTTAAGTGCATAGTTGCATTGCATTATGATGAATCAACACAGAATAGCTATTAAGCATAGTAGAAACTGTAGCTCCTGTAAAGTGCAGATTTGCAAAACCCCCTCTCTCCATATAAATTGTATCAGAATTTTCTAGAAATGGAGCCAAGAACCTGCATTTCATATAGCTATAGGTGAATCTTATGCACACCAAAATCTGAGGATTCCATTTCTAGAGCCTTGTGCCTTTTATAGTCCCAAAAGACTTTTAAAGGCTTTAAAAACCAAAGTAGTAATGGTATTATCCAAGGTAACCAAATTTGAAGAAAGTCAAAATTCAGCATATGCAAGATAGTAAGGAAAGATAATATGTATATAACTGGTGGGCACACAGGATAACAGGGTCATGATAGTTTGGCAAGTGGATTCAAAGTATGGTAAGTATCCAAGTGGCAGCTCAAAGACTAAAAGTGGAAGCAACTTGCTTATTCAGTCAACCCTTCCTGAGTTGAAGAAAAGTGATATTGCTATGGAGTGCAGAGAAATTACAACGGGCCTGTTCAATCAATAGGCAACAACTGCCTTAGTATGAAGTGATACTACTCCAAAAATGAAGAGTGCTGTACTGACAACCAAAACCAACACCACTAAGCTAATAAACAAATGCTCAAGCAAGTTGAAAGGCTCTGACTGGAGTGTTCTATAATGAACAGATGAACAAGGGAATGAGAATAAACTATGAAAATCAACGTGATGAAACTCACTGGTTAAATGAAGCCTAATTGGTCTCAAGTATGACATCCTGTGTGTCTCTGCCCACCTTCAGTTGCCTACCACATTTACTGTGGTAGAATTCATGCTGGCTCAGGGCACCAGTTTTGAGCCCCAACAGATTCAAGTAGTCCACAACCTTGCTGCCTCCTCCACCCACACAGCATATGCCAGCCCTCCTCTGACACCCAATCACATTCCCTCTGAATGAACCCACTTCGGCATTCTTCTGCCTGCATCAGCTAGCCCTCACTCATGTTTACCATTTATGATGGTTAATTTTACATGTAAACTTAGTCTATGGTGCCTGGTTCTTTGGTCTAGAAGCTGCTGTCAAGGTGTATTTTAGATGTGATTAACTTGTAAATCAGTAGACTTTGAGAAAAGCAGATGATTCCTCCATAGTGTGCTGGACGTCATCTAATCAGTTGAAGGCCTTCAGAATGAAGACTGAAGTCCTCCCATGAATAAAGAACTATGCCTCCAGACTGCAATAGAGAAACTCTGTCTGAGTTTCTAGCTTTGGGACTCAAGACTGCAACGTGAACGTTTACCTTAATTTCCAACCTGCTGACCTACCCTGCAGATTTCTGACTTGCCAAGCCCCAAAATCACATAAACCAAAGCCAATAGACAATTCCTTAAAAGAAATCTCCCCTCCCCACATATATACATTTGATCCTTGGACAACATGGGGGTTAGGGTGCAGTTAAAAACTGCATAATCCGGTTCTGCGTCCGCAGATTCAACCAACCACGAATCGTGTAGCACTGCAGTATTTACTGAAAAACATCCGTGGATAAGTGGACCCACACAGTTCAAACCCATATTGTCCAAGGGTCAACCGCAATACGATAGCTTACCCTATTATATAAAATACAATAACCTATTATATATCCAATCCAATACAATATAATATAAATATCCTATTAGGTCTGTTTCTCTGGAGAACCCTAACTAATACACTATTCTGATCATTTTTCTACCAGTAACACTGTAACCATCTTCTCTTATAATGAAATACACTGTAGCTATTTTACCATTGCTACACCCAATGATATTTTTTCTTAGTAAGGTATGATATTTAGATAAGTTATAATCAATATATAGACTGAGAGATTCCCATTTTGTTCTTTGCATCAAATAGCATAGAATCAATATTCCATATCCTGGCTGAGTATCAGAATCACTTGTGGCACTTCTTAAAAGTACAGTTGATCCTTGAACCACACGGACTTGAACCGGGTGGGTTCACTTAATCTACAGTACTACTCAGTCTGGGGTTGACTGAATATGAAGATGTTCAACCATAGATACGGAAGGCCGGTTGTAAAGTCATACTTGAATTTTCGACTGTGTGAGGGTCCACACCCTTAACCCCAAAGTTGTTCAAGGGTCAACTGTACATATGCCAGAGTTCAACCCCGAACTTGCTGAATCAGAATTTCCTCAACTGATTTTGATTCACAGCCAACGGCTGGAATCCCTGGGCATAAAATCATTTGACCACAGTATCTGCAACAGGATCTAGTCCAAGGTCACTTTTTTAAATAGAGAACTTGAGGTTAAGGGAGAATAAATTACTTATTCAAATTCCCAAAAAGGGTAAGAATGAACAGTATCAGGCTGCTATGTTTTTCATATTTCTATTAAGTACCTTTTATTTTCTTATATAGACATTTCCAGAAAAAAGATAACAAGTGGCATTCCAATCACTCAGTGCACACAGTTATGCATATCTTATCATCTGATCCACAGCTCCAGTTCACTAATATAGATAGATTATAATATTTAGAAAATAAAAAGAGGCAGCTCTATTTTATAAGGTAGTTCATGCCATGTACACATCAAACTATCTGGTATATAGTTAGAAGACCTCGTAAATAGCTAAAATCTTGGCTATTAATTGTGTCATAATAAAACTTTGAGGACATGTAAATGGTACTATGTTATGTTTGATGATTTAATCAAAGAAGGGTGACCTCACTTTCCTAGTGATGGAACTTCGGTAGATGCATTCAAAGAGCTAACATAAATCTTAGCTTATTTTCTAGTAGCTAGCAAAAAACTTCCAAAATCACTTCATATTGTGGATATGAAAACACAAAATAATCAATAACCTCAGTTTTCCACTACCGCTGACTTCTAATACTCCATGGCTTCTAATACAACATTTGTATTTTTTAAAGAATTAAAAATTGACAAAGCATATACATACACAATCAGCTAAGATGCATGTTTCCACTAGTGTCTGCTTTACCTAACTAACGTCCAATATTGGAAGGGTAGGCAAAAATATTCAATATTATTATTATTTTTAAATTATACCACTCTAACCCTAATTATAAAATACAGAATACTATTTTATATTAATAATCATATCTCTTTATAATAATTTACTACATATATATTCATACTACAATCCACATTAAGGTACAAATTTTAGCGAACATTAACATTCGTGATCAAAGCCCAGTATGTACGTACGAATCTGTGCACTCCATACATACATACACACAGAATGGTTTTCTAAGATGTCACTGAACGTAGCGCAAAATGTGAATTGAGATGTTATTTTGTAGAGAGTTCTAATATTATATTATTACCTGTTTTCTCTTGTTCATTTGACCCAACAGCATTCTTTTGCAACAAGATAGTCTGAGGGATGCTCTACATCATCCAGCTATGAAACAGAGTTTTATAAACCCAAGTGTCCCATAGAGACATTTACTCCAAGGAACTGGTATAATTCAAAATGTAATCTAACCAAACATGCTTCATAGTCTGGCTAGGAGAAGCAATACCATGGTTTATAGAATAGTGTCTCTGGAAAGAAAAGGAAGTGGACTCTTGGTTCTGCATAAAATCTTGTTAATCCTATTTCCATTTCCGCCTCCTACATTTGTAACAACTGAATAAACTGATTTTTTTTTTATCTTGTAGCTGCAATCTCTGTAGACAGACTGATTAAAATACTACATTGATGTGATCAATACAGTTACCAATGAATAACGCTCCAGGAATTGATTTTTATAATTTGAGGAATTCTGCACCTTGATTCATTTATATGCTATTGTCTTTTTTCTAAAAATTAGGGACTGTTAATGTGGAAAATAAAAAAAAGGATTAAGGGGGAAGGGCCATGTAGGGAAAATTGCAGTTCTCTACAGCATAAGTGAGGAATACATGTGATTAAGGAAAAAGTGATGATTTAGGGGGGGATAAAAGCGTGGATAATTGATAGAGAACTCGTGAAAGAGGGAAGCAATTGTGAATAGATTATTGTGGATGTGGAACTGACATTTTCAGCTATCATTACTGTTTTTTGTCCTTGACAGTTAAGATCTGAGGAATGTTGAGCAATGTTTCAATAGCTGCATGTATAAGAAAATAATATTCCCGCCACCAGAAGCTGCTCTAGTACAGCTTCCCCCTTCTACTCCAGGCCACGGACTCTACCACACAGACACTCAAAGGCAAGAGTGTTATCCCTTAAAATTGTCAGTAGTTCTCTTCCCCTCAACTCCCAGTTCCAACAGCCTCTTCCCTTTCTAATGGGCTGCCTTTAGCCTCACCTTCCTTCCCAGATCCAGCAGTTACTCCACAATAGATCTGCATTGCACGTCCTGTAAAGGAATGCAAGGTTTTGTCTTGGCGTTCAGTCTCTCTTCCAAGACACACACACACACACACACACACACACACACACATAATGTATAAATTCATATTACTGCCAGTGGTTTCAAAGAATCACTTTTCTGGCAGAAGAAAATCAAGGGATTACATTACTAATGGAGCATTGAGTCATACAGCTGACAGTATTTGGCAGATTATTAATGAGCCTTTAATCCTGGGTTGTTTGTCATGTATGAAATCAGAACTTAAGAGCACCATCTACATTAGCAAAAGCAGGTTGACAATCTTTCTATTTAAAGAATGTATGCCAATCTTTTAATTCACTTTATAATAAATGAGATTTAAAATCATTTGGGCAGAAAGTTACTAAATATCAGATATTTCCTAGAAATTTGAAACTTTAAATAGGTTTAACTGACCTTAACTACTCAGATATATTTGGAAAATGGCAAAAGACTTCAAGAAAATAAGTCAAAAGGACATTGTTTATTTTTCATGTATGAACTGAAATATAACAAGGTCAGAGGAAAAGTAATAAATGTGAATAATACACAGGAAACACTTTACAAAACATTTACTTTGGAAACTGTGCTTTTTGCTGAGTTTAACAGTGGTTGGTTGATGTATCATATTTTTATAAAAAAGGAAATCAGCAAATAAGTCATTGAGAATATGGTTTAAAAGTTTAGAAAATTAGGGCTTCCCTCGTGGCGCAGTGGTTGAGAGTCCGCCTGCCGTTGCGGGGGACATGGGTTCGTGCCCCAGTCCGGGAGGATCCCGCATGCCGCGAAGCGGTTGGGCCCGTGAGCCATGGCTGCTGGGCCTGTGCATCCGGAGCCTCTGCTCCGCAGCGGGAGAGGCCACAACAGTGAGAGGCCCGCGTCCCACAAAAAAAAAAAAAGGTTAGAAAAGTAAAATGTGAGAGCACATTACTCATGTCAAATTATGAAGAATAATGATTACATTAAATACAAGCTTATTAACACATTGGGTTAATAGTATAGTAAGGTATGGAATCATAAGGAACATTTTATAAGGATTTTGCATTTTTTTCCTAACTTGTTTGGAAAAACTTACACTTGATTTTAGTGAAACCAAGTATCTACACCTTCAACCAAGACATTCTGGATTTGTAGGTTGACTAACACCATTCCACCAAAATTATTTTCCCTAAACCTAATTGCTATGTAGGAAAAGGTATGAGAACGTCTGTAGCAATTTCTGTATCTGTGACGATAGTAGTAAAGATTTCAAACAAAATATTATTGAATATATATGAATATTTCAATATATATATACATATTCTATTATCAACTCATTAGCATCTAATTTTACATTCATCACATATACATTCTGTCAGTGAACATAGTGAACTGAAACCGACTCTAGGGCCCATGAGATTAAAGTCAACGCCTGTTGCAATCATTCAGCATTTAGCACAAAGCTGGAATATGTTAGGTCCTAGATAGTTATTGACTAGATATACGGTGTGTCCATGCCATTCTAACTCAGTGTTCTCTACCTGTATTGGTGAATTCCATGGATCTGTTCTTGTGTTTACATCCAAATGAAAAATGACTGGAAGCATTTTCAGAATTATCTGGATCTGTCTATAGCTCAATGCAGCAGCACAAACTCACTGTCCATGCCTGTGTGTGTGTTCTGAATCACACTGAGTGTGACTGCTGCTAGGCTGGCATGTTCTAGTGTAAAAAGGACAACTGTCGCATGTCCACCCTTATAGTCACATTTTACCAGCTGCAAACACTAAAATTTCCTTTTAAAGTGATGACTGGGAGGTGAAAAATAGTTTAATAGAATGAAACTCAAAGGGAAGAGTGTTATCCCTTAAAATTCTGTCCGTAGTTCTCTTCCCCCTCAATTCCCAGTTTGAACAGCCTCTTCAGTTATTGAAGTTACTGAGGCTTTTAATGGTATTTCATGAAATCAACAAACTGCATCAGAATTACTTTTCACAAACTAATGAAAAAGAACATGGACAGACACTATTTGAATGATGACTTCCACTACCTGAAAGCAAAAGTATATTATGAATCATCATATGAGCTAAAATACGTCATGTCTTCAGTAAAGAAGGGTGGTAGAGCGCTAAGATCTTTCACGGATGTCGGGACACAGACACGGCGCACTCGAAAGGCAACCTGCATCTTGTCAACTAGTATGTTCTCAGTGACAAGGGACTGTGTTTAAGACAAAAAGCATAATCGGATGCATAATTGGAACTTCTGAACTTTAATGTTAAGAGTTTTATAGTTGTATTTGCATATATTTACAAATTGTCTGGTTTACAGTTATAAAAGCATACCAATTTCTATGCCTGGTTTTATGTTTATGCATATTAAAGTAAAATTATAATACTAATTTATCACCATTGGGTGTCTTTGATTTTTTTTTCCTTCTAAAGGAAATAGAGTTTAAATATATATTCAACATCTACTCCCACTCATTTTTTTAATTTGGAGAAATAATGAGACTAAAGCTTTTCATAGGCCACTCAATATTTTAATTTATAATCTTGAGCCCCTACTATGTGAAATTTAGCATCACAAGTTGAACAGTCTTTGTTCTAATGGAGCTCATGGTCCAGCCAAACTTCCCAAACTACCTAGAGCGGAATCCAATTCAGAGTGTCACTCTCTGCTATTTATAAGCTCTGTGTTTGATCATGTTACATACTTTAATTCACAATTTCTTTATCTGTAAAATATGGGTAATAATAATCAAATATAATCCAGTATCTGTAATAATGAAGTAATGCAGAGTGAATAGCCCAGAGATATAGAATATTGATGTATCACTTTTCACTACCTCTCATTAAATGATTGATTTATACATATGTATACACACACACAACACAGAGAGTGAGATAAGCCACCGACTGCTGCTACTTATGGTCTACTTCCTTAAGATTATACCATTGATCCTACTTCATCTATTAATTTTCAAAGAAGGAATTATATGTAACATTTACTCGCACTTAGCTACCAAAGAAATACAAATATGAGGAGCTTATAGAACAAGTTTTTATGTTAGTACCTATAAAATACCTGTCATATAATAGGTGCTCAATAGAAATATGCTGAATGAATGAATGAGAGCTAATCATTGACACGGAGTCAGAACTTATTGTCTAATATCAGTTGTGTAACTATTAGTTCTGTAACATTTGTAAATTAATGAAGGGAACTGAAAGTCAAAACAGTTTTTGCAGATTATAGCATGAGAATTTTTATTTGTTGACTCTGCATTTCTCATAATACTGTGATAGCTAATTTTTATATGTCAACTTCAAAGGGGGTACCCAGATATTTAGTCAAATATTATCGTTTGTGCCTGAAAGGGTGTTTTTCCATGAGGTTAACATTTGAAATAGTAGACTAAGTAAAGCAGATTGCTTTCCTTAAAGTCGATGAGCCTCATACAATCATTTGAAGGCCTGAATAAAATAAAAATGCTGACCTTCCTCTGAGTAAGCAGGAACTCCTCTTGCCTGACTGCCTTGGAGCAGGGACACTGTTTTTTCCTGCCTTCAACTTGAATTTCCTGGGTCTTGAGCCTCCTGGCCTTTGGACTGGACCTACACCATGGACTCTCCTGGTCTCAAGTACAGCAACTGCAGATTTTGAGACTTGTCAGACTCCATAATCACGTGAGCTAATTCCTTATTTTATATAATATACAAATATATCTTCTATTGGTTCTGTTTTTCTGGAGAATCCTAACATAATACCAACACTGACCACAAACATTTCAAAGAAACCTTCATCTTATAGTCCTATATTGATATTTTAAAAGACATTATCTTAGCACAGACCAAATTATAAACTATAAAATTTGATTATCAAATTTTTTTAATTTCGGGGGCTTCCCTGGTGGCACAGTGCTTAAGAAACCACCTGCCAATGCAGGGAACATCCGTTCGAGCCCTGGTCCGGGAAGATCCCACATGACACGGAGCAACTAAGCCCATGTGCCACAACTACTGAGCCGGCATGCCACAACTACTGAAGCCCAAGCACCTAGAGCCCGTGCTCCGTAACAAGAGAGGCCATTGCAATGAGACGCCCATGCACTGCAACAAAGAGTAGCCCCCACTCGTTGCAACTAGAGAAAGCCCACATCCAACAAAGACCCAATGCAGCCAAAAATTTAAAAATAAAATAAATACATTTAAAAAATAAAATTTAAAATTTTTCTAAAAACATCATCTGCTCTGAAGTTTTTTCATTCTGTGTTTGTATTTAGCTTTACATTCCTCATTAAAGAAAAACTGGATGCAATGTTTTTGTTTAGATATATGTATATTTCCTTCATGGAAATTTGAGGTTCCAGTTCATGCTAGTTTATTGATTTCCCTTTAAAAAGTTAGATTTTAAACCTTAGGTTTCTCTTAGTTATAACATGTATTTTAACATTATCTTCTAACCTAGGGAGTAATGATGAGGGATAAAAAATCTGAGAAACACCATTATCACCCCTTAGTAGACATACAACCATTCAATAGTATTATTTTAATATTTGAAGAGTAAAGTTGTCCAGATAAATTAATTATTAAATGATCTTGGGACATAAGGAGAAAATGTTCTACAAAATCAAGATTTCTTCTATTTAAATAGATTCTTCCAGTGAAGTCTACAATGGACTCTTCCAAGGAAATTTTTGAAAGATTGCAATTATATTAAGACTAAACACTGGTGTTAAGCAAACATAGAATACAATTTTATCTCACTGAGAAACTGATCATGTAGTTCTTTTCCATCTCTAATGTATGATCCTATCATTAACATCAACTTATCAAATAGACATTGTTATTATTCTATTTCTTTACAGACTCAACAATTAAATGCCTCTAAAATTGCTCAGATAAGTGTACAAAGTGACAGTTGATATTTGATCCTTTGCTTCCTTCATAAACAATGATTATAGCACAGCATGAGCTTTCAAAGAGAAATAAAGGGACCCCCCAAAAAAGTACATTAGTCAAAGTCATGGTAATAAAACTGTAAGTGAAAACAGCTATTTTATCCAAAAACTTTAAAACCATTGAGAGCACTTAAAACAGTCCATCACTCTTTCTTGTACCTTGAGAACAGAGACCATGTCTGATTCTTCTGTGTATCTCCAGAGTCAAACACTGACACATATTTGAAATACTGTCTAGAAATGGCTGTTGAATTAATTAATTATAAATACCTAGATTGGTCTTATGTCTTCCACTATAACATCCTTAACTTCTAAGAAAATATTGACTTATACATGTGTAATATCTTATACGTATTTACTGGAGACAAGAAAGGGAGAAAAACAGTAGTTTTTTGTTTTGTTTTGTTTTGGTCTGCTTCTCCACTAGAATACAAACCTCATGGGAACAGACTTTGTCTTTCTTTGTTACTAATATATGCCCAAATCCCATACCAGTGCCTGGGCCATACTAAGTAATCAATAAATATTTACTGAATGAATGAATGAAAGATAATTTGAGATCAATGGTATTTCCTACCACTGTGGCTCATTCCATACAACATCATTGAGGGGTTAAAAAAAATGCTTGCTGAGTGGCAGTGAAAGGACAAATGAGGCTGGAGGGGATAAATACATCCACACAGTTAAGCTCTTTCTCTAAGAATACACCTAAGCCTTTTGTTTTCTGACAAACAAAAGAGAAGTCTGCACTTACCCAAGACGAAGGAAATTGCTAAATCACGTGAAAGGGACTCCGAGACAGGTACCGCAGGCCCCGCGGCTTCGCCTTCACCTTGGCCTTCACACCCACCACGCTGCCCGCGCCGCCCTCGCAGGTGCGCCAGAGCTACCACGCTGACTGCGAGGCCGCCGTCAACAGCCATTTCACCCTGCAGCTCCACGCCTCTTTCGTGTGCCTGGCCGTGGCCTTTTACCTCCACCGCGACGACGTGGCCTTGAAGCACTTCAGCCGGTTCTTCCTGCGCCACTGTGGGCCCGGGGCCTGAAGCGCCTGCAGAACCAGCGCGGGGGGCCGCCTCAACTTCCAAGACATCAGGAAGCCAGTCAGTGACGAGTGCAAGAGCGGCCTCAAGGCCATGAAGTGCGCCTTGTTCCTGGAGAAGCTAGCGACCCGGAGCCTGCTCCACTGCACCAGCTGGCCACCGACAAGTGCGACCCCCACCTGCTCCACTTCCTGGCAACTCACTACCTCAGCCAGTAGGTGGCGCTCATCAGACAGCTGGAGGGTCATGTCACCACCCTGAGCATGATGGGGGCCCCAGACATCGAGCTGGCAGGGTAACTCTTTGACAAGCTCACCCTGGGCGACAGCGACAAGAAGAAATGAGCCTGGACTGGACTTCCCCAGAGCCACGGGGTGACCAGAGCCCTGGTCACCATGCCTGCCATGCAGACGGCAAGAGTGCCCTTGCAGAAGAAGTTCACTTAAGTTTTGGTTTTGGTTTTTTTTTTGGCAACAAGGGCAGGACTCTCTTTTCCTGGACTTTATTTTATCACTTAAGTTTTTTTCTTCCAGTTTTTCCGTTTCTTCCAATAAAGTTATTGGTTCATAAATAAATAAAGGTCTCTGGTTGATTCATGTGGGCAAATCTCTCATTTTTTAAGTTTTAAAACAGGTATCCAGGAGTTTCTGAACACAGCCATACCCCAACCAGATGCAGCTCAGGATCTCCACAGTGGGAGGGAGAAGGTGTTCCATGGGGCCCTGGAAAACACAAAATCAGTCTTCCCCTTATAAATAATGTAGGTATATGGGGGTAGACTGGGGTGGGGTGGGGTGAGGTAGGGGTACCTGGTGAACGTGGGTGCATGTGCATAGTGAAAGTATAGAACCATAGCCTGAAAATCATGATTGCAGTTGCCTCTGGGGAACAAGTGAAGGGAATGGGATTGGGCAGGGATTAAAATAAAGGGTGTCTGCAGTTTCACCTGAAATGTTTATGTGCATTAATTATGCAAATACTAATGGTTAAGTATGAGTAGCAAGATGGGGGGTGGAGGGGTTTGGAAGTCTGAATGGTGGAGTATCTCTTTGACAAGTTCACTCTGGGCAACAGTGATAATGGAAAAATGAGTGTTAGGCTGTCTTGCTCAGAAACACGGAGGTGACCTCCCATGGTCACCAATGCCTGGCATGCATGTTGTAATAACAAAACATCCACTTATATATGTTTTCTTTCTTTGTATCATATGTATATATGCATGCTTGTGTGTGTGTGTGTATACGTATATATATGTATAAACATATATATATATATATATATATATATATATATTTTAACTCCAACAAGCAGCAGAGCTCATTTTGAAGTTCATTAGGAAGACGCCCTTTGTTGAAAAGCAGTTCGGCGATCACATTACTGGAAATGATATAGCTGCTTCCTAGACCTTTCCTGAGCCTGGCTGTATTTCTGCCCTTGGGTTTCACATATCCAACTTTGATTTAGTTTTTGTTATTTGCTACCAAGAGAACCTAAGCTAATATGTCTTATTATCAACACACTTTTACCAGCCTCCACTGTATTTACACTAGAGTAAATAGCTCTTCTAGGGTAGTAAATGACATTCTCCCCTTTATCCCTACTACAGAGTCCACTGAAAGGAAAAAGGATCAAGGGTGGAAGGGATCAAATAAGAACAATTTCCCGAATGGAAATACAGAATACTGAAGCCTGCTACCATATGCATCTCTTCTCACCTAAAAGTGTTTTCCTCATAATTTACAGAATTTTAATTCCTTAGATCAACCTTCCCAAGACTGTGTTCAGTATCAGCCAGTGCCTCAAAAACATTCACAAGTGTTCAGTGGAAAACTTGTATTAATCGAATTAGCAGGATTTTTTGGTTTGTTTTTTCAGTTTTTGTTTATTCTAGGAATTTTAGGTCTGATGTAAAAAATATACATTTTGAATGTATAACGTGGGGATAAAATATTCAGTGTTTCCCAAACATTCTGATCATGGGATTCTTTTTTTTTTTTTTTTTTTAGTTTGTGAGCTTTTTATTTAAAAAGAAAAAAAGAACATTAGCATTTATTACATATTTACATCTTAAAACACCACCCAGTTTAGTAAAAACAGGGCATTCAATGGCACACTAGCAGTGGAAGCTACTTATTAACTACCAATCATTTTTACAAGGTCATACCCATATAAAAATAAACACTAAGGAGAATAAATAGACAATGAAAGTGAATAAGAAACAAGTATAAATAATACCAGATTTTAAACAGGAATCTATAAAAGTTTCACTATATAAGGATTTTCACTCAAAGTAGGCAAAATGCATAGTCATCTCAAATTTGGAAGATAGCAAGTTAATAGATTTTCTCATTTGAGGCCTATCCAACCTCAGTAACATTTCTAGATGAAGCCTTAAGTTACTATTATATATTTTAAAAGGACTGGTCCAGTTGCATTTTCTCTATTTTTAATGCCTCCTCTTCATTTACAGTATTGGCAGCAGCATCATTATGTGGATCGTCTAGAAGGTCTTTGTTAAATCCATTTGATTCTTCCTCCTTTTGCTCTTCACCTGTACTACCCTCTTCAGGTGTCTGTGTACTGGGTGTGTTCATTAACAAGTCGTTTCCTAGGGACTATTACTCAGTAGCTTTGCCTGTCTTCTTTCCAAGGCCAGTTGTTTATTTCTCTCAATTCTTTGTTGTTGTTCTTCTGTTAGACTTCTACTCGACTCAGAAGCAAACTTTGCACTTTCAGATGAGTTTGTCAGAAAGGGATCTAACTCAGTAGCAGTTACACCATGGCCATTATTTTCCCCTACTTCATCATTATTGCTAACAAAATCTTCATGTAAAATAGGGAGATCAAGTCGGATTCGTTTTAAACAGGTCTGAACTTCCTTTTTATTTCCCAGATATTCAGTTCTGTCAATAAAATCTTCAAATTGCAGTTTAGGGAATAGCCTATGCGCCCAGTGCTCCATGTGTCTGATTAGTGTCTTCAAGTCCTCAGCCTCATGACCTTTACCTTTGAATTTTGCCTTATCAAACACATGCCTTAATGCTGGAAGCCCTCTCTCTGAAATTAATCTCTCAGCATTCAGCTTGGGTATGTTCCTTTTAACTGTTCTCTTTGGAGGTACAGGAACAGGTGCCCCTCTCCCTAACTCTTCTTCAGGTTCAGCTCCTTCACCTCCTCTCTCTGGAGAGGCTGGAGGTGGAAATGGAGGAAAAGTTTCATCTTCTATGTGCTCATAATCTGGTAGGTCAATCAAGCCATTCTCCTGTGGTTCTAGCATCTTTTCCTCTCCTCTCCGCACAGGTCGCAGCCAGTCAGGCCTCCCTTCCTCTCCAGTCCCGATCAGCCCAGGTCCGTTTCAGTCATGTCCTCCTGCTTCCTCACTCCCTCCTTGCGACTTCCTGGCATCCCCGCTCCCCAGCCTGACTCCCCGATCATGGGATTCTTTTTCTACCAAATCTCACAGAACAGTATTCCAAAGAAAATAGCTTTGGAACAACGTTAAAAGGTCCCACTGTGGGCTTCTCTGGTGGCGCAGCGGTTAAGAATCCATCTGCCAATGCAGGGGACATGGGTTTGATCCTTGATCTGGGAAGATCCCACATGCCGCGGAGCAACTAAGCCCATGTGCCACACTACTGAGCCTGTGCTCTAGAGCCCGCAAGCCACAACTACTGAAGCCTGTGCACCTAGAGCCCATGATCCGCAACAAGAGAAGCCAGCGAAATGAAAAGCCCATGCACCACAATGAAGAATAGCCCCCACTTGCCGCAACTGGAGAAAGCCCGCATGCAGCAACAAAGTCCCAACGCAGCCAAAAAATAAAATAATATAAAAATAAAATAAAATTAAAAAATAGGGCCCTTCGTGTGTTGTTCCAGAAGCACACACCTGGTAGCTAAACCTCATTCACTTTCACTTAGAGGTCATTATGAGGAACGGGAACCTTTGCTGTGAAGGTTTCAGCACAGTAAGCTTTAGACAGTAAGTGTAATGCAGGGCCCTCACCATGACAGTGGGTAGATATCACACACATCCATTTTGTTTCCTGATAGGTAACTCCCAACACTGTATTTTTCCATCTGTTCTAATTTCCATTTCTAAATGAATGGTCTCTGGGAATGATAACATTGATGTTTCTCCAGCACTTATATCAAAGTCAAGAGAAACTTTAAGGCTGCTAAGTAGTTTATATTCTTCACCTCCCTCTACCTATGTATTCATCTCACCAGCAGCAGAATTCTTCATTTATTTTCCAGACTAGATGGCTGAATTTTGGTCAGTAATACACCTTTGGGTCAAAAACAGTCTGTGCCTGCATCTTTTTGAAAATAAGATGCCTGTTCCTCTCACCAAAGCATGCTGAAATTTCTCAGAATTCAGACATTTAACTATAAGAAAAGAAATAAGGCATACATACTACAAAACACTGTAGTAATAAAGTCCAAGATTGTTAAATAAATATATAATAAGTAATGTGTTTAATGTGTAGCATGTTTTTCCTCCAGCAGAGATGATCAACATTATTCACATCATTATTTGATTTTTGAATGAGCACCTTATGGCAATGCATTCCTCTTTAGGTTCAATGCAGGACTTATCAAGTTTCTCTCCAGCCCTAAAATACATGATGCAATTCTATAAATTGAAACTGCATGATTCCCAAACAATATAGTGGGCATGAGACAATATCAAAAATCTTGTATATTTTTAAAATTTAAATGTGTTCCCACAACAACCCTTAGGTATCAATTCTCATGACACCTCCACTGAATTTGATAAGGTGTCTATTTTATTCCCAGGCAGATTCAGCGTAATACAAAACTATTATTTTCTCAATATGAGAAATATTCTATCACATTAATACATGATTATATAAGGCTGGAAAATAAGAAGGTGATTAAAGCAAGCTTCTCAACAAGAATACTATTTCAGTCTGGCCCATCTTATTAACCACAACTTTCATTTGTCTACTGTTTGGCTGATTAATTCGATTCAACAGGCATTCACTCTTTTTTTAAAAATAAAGTCCAATATTCTCGACTGTTTATTCTATTTTATTTTATTTTATTTATTTATTGGCTGCGTTGGGTCTTCATTGTTGCACATGGGCTTTCTCTAGTGGTGGCGAGCGGGGGCTACTCTTTGTTGCACTGTGCAGGCTTCTCATTGTGGTGGCTTCTCGTTGCAGAGCAGGGGCTCTATGCATGTGGGCTTCAGTAGTTGCAGCACATGGGCCCTAGAGGGAACGGGCTTCATTAGTTGCAGCATGTGGGCTCAGTAGTTGCGGTGCACGGGCTCTAAGGTGTGTGAGCTTCAGCAATTGTGACTCACGGGCTCTAGAGCGCAGGCTCAGTAGTGTGGCGCCCAGGCTTAGCAGCTTCGCGGCATGTGGGATCTTTCCAGACCAGGGCTCAAACCCGTGTCCCTGCACTGGCAGGTGGATTCTTAACCACAGCACCACCAGGGAAGTCCCAAGCAGTTATTCTTAATAAATGAGTTTGTGCTGGGGAATCAAAGTTAAATAAGACATGTACTTGGTCCAGTTAAACTAAATAGATTAGCACTTTGCCAATTTTCTAAGAGGAAAATACAAGTCCAATATGAGGTTATTTTAATAAACAATTAAATCAATAGTATAGCTAGGGAGTGTTTTCATTTATTACTCTCCATTTTAGCTTTATAAAGAGGTATGCTACCCAGTCGTTCAACAAACTCACAAATGGGAATGCAGCAATTTTTAATAAGTATGATAAATAATGTAGGCCAGCTATTCTTCCTCTCTGAATGGTGGACTCTAAATGAATCTAAAGCATCATCAAAAAAAGTAAAATAAATCAAAAACAAATGAAGCATCATCATAATGACCATCATCTGGGTAAATTATGCTGTCGAAATAACATGTTAAGGAACTTCCTCTTCCTAATAATAAGGAATGTTACCTGATGGAGAGAAAGAATTTGGGGAAGAGCAATAATACAACATGATCAACAGACTAAATTTTAGCAAACAAGGACACTCATTTGTTTACATATTTTACACTGCTGTTCCCTACAGACAGAGGAGGCACCTGAAGGTATATTTTACTAGTGTGGGTCACATAGGAGTCTTCTAAGGAACTGGTTTAAAAACATCATTCCAAAACTAGTAAAAAAAAAAAAAAGTTATTTCCACTGTAGATTTGAACCTGTAAGTAATCTATAGGTAAATGTAATCTAAAAAATATTAGGGCAGCCTTAATGGCAGTTCTTTATATAAGAAAGAAACACATACTTGCTGAAAGCTTTTACAGCATCACTAGCTTGCATCCAATAATAAAAACAGCTTACACTTTTTATTTTTACATCTTTATTGGAGTATAAGTGCTTTACAATTTGGTGTTAGTTTCTGCTTTATAACAAAGTGAATCAGTTATACATATACATATGTTCCAATATCTCTTCCCTCTTGTGTCTCCCTCCCTCCCTCCCTCCCACCCTCCCTATCCCACCCCTCTAGGTGGTCCCAAAGCACCGAGCTGATCTCCCTGTGCTATGCGGCTGCTTCCCACTAGCTTCTATTTTACGTTTGGTAATGTATATATGTCCATGCCACTCTCTCACCTTGTCACAGCTTACCCTTCCCCCTCCCCATATCCTCAAGTCCATTCTCTAGTAGGTCTGTGTCTTTATTCCTGTCTTACCCCTAGGTTCTTCATGACATTTTTTTTCTTAGATTCCATATATATCTGTTAGCATACGGTATTTGTCTTTCTGACTTACTTCACTCTGCATGACAGACTCTAGGTCCATCCGCCTCACTACAAACAATTCAATTTCGTTTCTCTTTATGGCTGAGTAATATTCCATTGTATATATGTGTCACATCTTCTTTATCCATTCATACGATGATGGAAACTTAGGTTGTTTCCATCTCCTGGCTATTGTAAATAGAGCTGCAATGAACATTTAGGTACATGACTCTTTTTGAATTTATGGTTTTTGAATTATGGTTTATGGTATATGCCCAATAGTGGGGTTGCTGGGTCATATGGTAGTTCTATTTGTAGTTTTTTAAGGAACCTCCATACTGCTCTCCATAGTGGCTGTACCAATTCACATTCCCACCAGCAGTGCAAGAGTGTTCCCTTTTCTCCACACCCTCTCCAGCATTTATTGTTTCTAGATTTTTTGATGATGGCCATTCTGACTGGTGTCAGATGATATCTCATTGTAGTTTTGATTTGCATTTCTCTAATGATTAAAGATGTGGAGCATTCTTTCATGTGTTTGTTGGAAGTCTGTATATCTTCTGTGGAGAAATGTCTATTTAGGTCTTCTGCCCATTTTTGGATTGGGTTGTTTGTTTTTTTGGTATTGAGCTCCATGAGCTGCTTGTAAATTTTGTAGATTAATCCTCTGTCAGTTGCTTCATTTGCAAATATTTTCTCCCATTCTGAGGGTTGTCTTTTGGTCTTATTTATGGTTTCCTTTGCTGTGCAAAAGCTTTGAAGTTTCATTAGGTCCCATGTGTTCATTTTTGTTTTGATTTCCATTTCTGTAGGAGGTGGGTCCAAAAGGATCTTGCTGAGATTTATGTCATAGAGTGTTCTGCCTATGTTTTCCTCTAAGAGTTTGATAGTTCCTGGCCTTACATTTAGGTCTTTAATCCATTTTGAGCTTAGTTTTGTGTATGGTGTTAGGGAATGATCTAATCTCATACTTTTACATGCATGTACCTGTCCAGTTTTCCCAGCACCAATTATTGAAGAGACTGTCCTTTCTCCACTGTACATTCCTGCCCCCTTTATCAAAGAAAAGGTGACCATATGTGTGTTGGTTTATCTCTGGGCTTTCTATTCTGTTCCATTGACCTATCTTTCTGTTTTTGTGCCAGTACAATACTGTCTTGATTACTGTAGCTTTGTAGTATAGTCTAAAGTCAGGGAGCCTGATTCCTCCAGCTCCATTTTTCGTTCTCAAGATTGATTCGGCTATTCGGGGTCTTTTGTGTTTCCATACAAATTGTGAAATTTTTTGTTCTAGTTCTGTGAAAAATGCCAGTGGTAGTTTGATAGGGATTGCACTGAATCTGCAGATAGCTTTGGGTAGTACAGTCATTTCCACAGTGTTGATTCTTCCAATCCAAGAACATGGTATATCTCTCCATCTATTTGTATCATCTTTAATTTTTGACTCTTAATGGACATTTCGTTTGTTTTCAGTTTGTGCTAATGCAAATCATGGACAGGAATCCTGCTGTACCGGTTATTCTGGTGCATTTACACAGGGCAGGGGTGAGGGCTGCTGGCTCACAGGCTATTTATATACCTTCAGTTGACGGAGAGGGCTAAATGCTTTCCGAAGTAGTTGTGTCGATTTATACTCCAGTATAAGTAGGGTAGAAGATTCCCATAGTACTCGAGGTCTACAATACCTGATACTACCAGATTGTATGTATTTGTCCATCTCATTGGCATGTAGTTTCCTTGGTTTTGACTCACTTGTCTCTTATTACTTAACGAAGTCGTACGCTTTTCTCTGTTTACTGGCTGTTTGGATTTCCTTTTTTATGAGGTTTACATCAACTATTGTTATTTTTTATTATTATTTTTATTATTTTTATTATTTTATTATTTATTTATTTGTGGCTGTGTTGAGTCTTCGTTGTTGCGTGCAGGCTTTCTCTAGTTGCGGCGAGCGAGGGCTACTCTTCATTGAGGTTGCTTCTCTTGTTAGGGAGCACAGGATCTAGGCGCACGGGCTTCAGTACTTGTGGCACGTGCGCTCAGTAGTTGTGGTTCGCAGGCTCTAGAGCGCCGGGTCCGTAGTTGTGGAGCATGGGCTTCGCTGCTCCGCGGCATGAGGGATCTTTCTGGACCAGGACTCGAACCCATGTCCCCTGCCTTGGCAGGCAGTTTCTTAACCACTGCGTCACCAGGGAAGTCCAACTATTGTTATTTTGAATTCTTCTCCATTTCCAAGTAATACTCTTACATGACTATTTTCTCACTAAATTGGAGGCATTATCTCTTCATTTTCTAACTTACTAATAAGTAAGGGTTTAGTTCCTTTACACTCTTTCCTATGTCCACACTGCTCAGTAAAGTTATGTCATCGTGAGTTATTCCACTGCTCATGATCTCTTTGACTTGTAGTCATATACTTAAAAACCTACATTGTTGATCAACTAGAAACTCTCTCAACGTCACACTTTGTAAAATGAGGACATTCATACCATCTTCCCTTTTTTCGACCTCCTGTCTACCTTCCAAACCTAGTTGTCAAAGTTGAAATTTATATTCTGTTCTATGTGCAATTAAGTCTTCTGTTATTTGAGAGTCAGTACGGAGTAAGGTTTAAGAGAACAGGCGGAGAGCCTGAACTCAAAGGCTCGATCCAACCTTAAATTAGGTACAGCCTGGGCAAGTTCCTTCCCTGACTTAGCTTCCTGTTCTCAAAAGTGGGAATGATATTAGCACCAACCTCATAAGGCAATTCAGAGAATTAAATGAGTTAATATATGCAAAAACACTTAGAGCCTAATATATACTAAGTACATACCAGTATACAATACATTTCAGTACATACCAAGTTAATACTCATACATACTAAGTACAGTTTACTTTAGTTATTTGTGTTTACATGCAAATTGACAATAAAAGCTGCAAACCAAGACAGTATTGCCATTATTACAATGAAATTAATATTGCCCACTGCAGATGTACTGTGTCTCTGTGTATAGACTACACCTCGTTCCATACTGTGCCAGTGTCACTGCCCTTGTGCAGGGTGACCACATACCCCAAGCCGCCTTGGGCTGTTCCAGTTTATACCTGTTGTCCTGATGTTACAGCATTAGAGTGCCTCCTTACACTATTGAAGTGTAAGGAGTTTGGACAAGTTCTGGTTTGGACAACAAATTAGATACGTGGTCATTACCCCTGTGTGTCACTGAAAAGGGGGACATCTATAGTGTCACATGGAAGTGGATTCTTCCTTTCCTCACCAATACTAGGTTAAAAATCAACCATAGTTTAGTTGGCTTTATGTTTATGTCCGTATAGCCTTTTCTCCTCTGGAGTTCAAGTTCCTTCTCCTCTTCCTCTCCCTCCTCCCTTCCAACAGTGCCTAATACCTAGTAAGTACAATATGCCTCAAGGTGTTTCTATGCTCTCAATCACACAATCAATAGAAGCCTCTCCACTCTAGACTAGCTGCAATCTGCACTGAATCCCCTATTACCTTCCTTCTTGGTTTATTGCCTCATTTTGCTGGATTATTTCTATTAATAGCTTAAGGTGTAGCACAGGAGGTCAATTTTTCAAATTTCTTTCTGTACAAAATATCTTCTTCAGCCTCCACTTATGACTCATAGTTTGGCTGGATACAAACCCCTAGGGTGAAAAGTATGTGCCTGAAAAACTTTGGAGGTATCTTTCTAATGCCTTCCAGGATCCATGGTGCTCATGACAAGTATGATAAAGTCAGATTTTAAATTTTCTTTTTAGGTGGCCAGTATTTTTCTCTCTGGAATGGATGTATCCTCTCAGTATTTTATTCTATTTTAATTTATTTTTTCAGTATTTTAAAGTTTCACAAGGAAGGGTGCCTAGGTATGAGGCTATTCTTGCTCGTCTTGTATAACTATTTTCAGTCTGAGGCCTGATGTCTACTTTCAGCTGTGGGGAATTTTGTTGCCCTTTGATAGCTTCCCTCCAGTTTTTTTCTGGGTCTGGAGTTTCTAATAGTAACATGTGGGATCTCCCAGATGCAGCCTCTCTAACATATTTCTATCACATTTTCCATTGTGTCTTTCTTTTTTATATACTGAGAAATTTTTTAAATTCCTACTGAATTTATTTCAGCAACCATATTTTCATTTCCAGGAGACCTCTCTTGATTTCTGACCATTCTCTTTTTAATTAACTCCCTAGTCTTATTTTATAGTTTCTAGCTGTTTTTAAACCTCTCTCAGGATATTAATTAAGGTTTTTCCTTAAATTATTTTGTTCCCTAAATTGTCCCTGGTCCTACTAGGATATGTTTTCACTCTTTTTCCCCCTCTCTGATGTTGTAAGCTTTACTCAGCTATCAGGCAAATGACAGTTATTTTCTATTTAAGAATGAGTGCAGAGAGCTTCCCTGGTGGCGCAGTGGTTGAGAGTCCGCCTGCCGATGCAGGGGACACGGGTTCGTTCCCCGGTCTGGGAGGATCCCACATGCCGCGGAGCGGCTGGGTCCGTGCGCCATGGCCGCTGAGCCTGCGCATCCGGAGCCTGTGCTCCGCGAAGGGAGAGGCCACAGCAGTGAGAAGCCCCCGTACAGCAAAAAAAAAAAAAAAAGAATGAGTGCAGAAAGCTCCCTGAAGTCAACGATTGATTGGCTTCTTATGCAGGAAGAAGCGGGGAGTAACTGTAACAGGATCCCCCCCAAACACAATTTTCTCGGCTGTAAAAACTCACACTAGCTGCCCTAGATCTCGCCAGTTTCACTGTTTTCAAAATGAAATCATCTCATTTCAGGAGGGTGAGGGCGGGGCTGGGTGTCCACTCCTCCAAACACAACCCTTCAATGAGCTCCCCTATTTCAGTCACACTTTTAACTAACTCCACCCTCTCTCATACATGCGCATCAAAGCACGGAGCTACTTCTGCAGGTGGGGTCAGAATCCTCCTCAGTTGCACGTGGTCCCTGTGCATATTCTAGGTGATGCTTTTCCTCTGTTCTACTGCTTCAGTTTCACACTCTTCCACCTGTCTTCCGTCTTTCCAAACTATGTTGAAATCTCTTGATTGTTGTGGGCTTATATACTTAAACACTTTGATACCATCATTTTTGTGTCTTGTCAAAATGGAGAAGAGCTAAAAGGGTTCTCAGTGCATTCTGAATCTGCTATTCTGTGGTCCCAGTGTTTAAACTTCTTGGTCTTCCCCAGTGTCTATCATTGCTTTTAGAAATACAATCTCCTGGTCTACTCGTGAAGGAAATGAATACACCACATCTAAAATGACAAGGAATGCGGGTTACATGCTCTAGGGTCTTGTCGTACTCTGCCATTTACTAATAAACCACTTACGTGCTACAAATTGTAGGTGCTCATTTATAAAACGAAAGGGGGTAACTCTACATGAACTAAAGATTTCTCCTGCTCTAAATCATAATTTTCTAAGTTCTTTTCTTAAAATTTCTCTATATTATCATTAAGTTTCATTAAAAAAATAAAAATCGGGCTTCCCTGGTGGCACAGTGGTTGAGAGTCTGCCTGCCGATGCACGGGACACGGGTTCGTGCCCTGGTCCAGGAGGATCCCACATGCGGTTGAGCGGCTGGGCCCATGAGCCATGGCTGCTGAGCCTGTGTGTCCGGAGCCTGTGCTCCGCAACGGGAGAGGCCACAACAATGAGAGGCCCGTGTACTGCAAAAAAAAATTAAATAAAATAAAAAAATAAAAATCTAACTTTCTCTTTTGAAAATCAAAGAGTAATTCCCATAGTCCTACAATAATGGGATAATTAGTTCTGAAACCTGTCAAGTTTCATGTTTCATATGAAAAGAAAATCACATTAAATAATTTTTAAATTTAAATAATTAAATTTAAATAATTTTTAAAAATTAAACATGGACTTTGTAGCACAAAGACAGGGTCCCCCCAAATGGTATTGCTTTATTTACTAGAAGTGTTCAGCTCTGCATTGAAGTTGAAATAAAATAAATATATTAATTTTGAGGTGCAAAAATTTCTTATGAAAATCCATTTTTCTTTTCTGTCTATACAAACAAAAGTATGGAATGACATTAGAGGTCAGGTTTATTTGGTAATAGAATGTAGCTTCTTGGGGCTTCCCTGGTGGTGCAGCGGTTGAGAGTCTGCCTGCTAATGCAGGGGACGTGGGTTCGAGCCCTGGTCTGGGAAGATCCCACATGCCACGGAGCGACTGGACCCGTGAGCCACAACTGCTGAGCCTGTGCATCTGGAGCCTGTGCTCCGCAACAGGAGAGGCCACAACACTGAGAGGCCTGCACACTGCGATGAAGAGTGGACCCCACTCGCCACAACTAGAGAAAGCCCTCACACAGAAACAAAGACCCAACACAGCCGAAGATAATAAATAAAATGTGACACCTTTATAAAAAAAAAAAAAAAAGAATGTAGCTTCTTGATATTTTTGATTTTAGGAAAGGAGAATATCAACATCAAAACGTTTTTCAACTTTACTTTTATTTAAAATGAGGCCATATTTTCCTCTTACAAAAAGAGAGTTCAGGGCCTCCCTGGTGGCGCAGTGGTTGAGAGTCCGCCTGCCGATGCAGGGGATACGGGTTCGTGCCCCGGTCTGGGAGGATCCCATATGCCGCGGAGCGGCTGGGCCCGTGAGCCATGGCCGCTGGGCCTGCGCATCCGGAGCCTGTGCTCCGCAACGGGAGAGGCCACAACAGTGAGAGGCCCGCATACCGCAAAAAGAAAAAAAAAAAAAAAAAAAAAAAAGAGAGTTCAACTAGAACTGTCAATTTTCTCATCTGTAAAACAAGAGCACTGAATCAGCTGACTGTATTCATTCAGAACTCAATTTCCTTATCTTATGATCACTAAGCTTCTCCCTAAATCTAATATACTAAGGTTCTAAGGAAAGGAAAATATATTACTAACGACATGTTTTGATTTTAGTTTCTTAGAGTTCAAATGTCCACCATTCACCTTGGTCTAAGCTTAAGGAACCATTCAAGGGGATACAATGCAGGTGGGAGGAGAAAACAGAACCCTCACACAAGCTGTGCTGTGTTGCAATCAGCCTTCCGTTTGAAAAATAATCTTCTCTATAGCTTTAAAGTGATAACTTTGTACCTGCAATGCTTCTTGTTTCAAACGGATTTTCTCTGGCTCCTCCTGAACACGTTCTGAGGAATCATCGACCTCTTCGATTTCTGAGGAGGAAGGACTCTCTACTGCCACAGTCACAGGAAATTCTGATGCACCTGAGTGTCTGAGGAAGAAGATACGAAATCACAGAGTTGTTACACTAAAGTGCAAAGAAAGAAGACAAGATTGTAAAATAGATAACACAAGCCAGATCCAAATATGCAAATATTAAAGGGCATTTAACAAAAGTGATCTGAGGTATCATTATTTATAAATGTCTCTCACTGCTCTTTAGTGTAAAACAGGCAATGACTAAGTAAAATTACAGGAACTTATTTTTGCTATGTTACTGTACAGACCTCTGTTGTACGTGGTTAGGATTAGTAATGGGAATTGCCCATATTATTTTATTAGGTTGCACTGCTGGTGGGAATGTGAATTGGTACAGCCGCTATGGAGAACGGTATGGAGGTTCCTTAAAAAACTACAAATAGAACTACCATACGACCCAGCAATCCCACTACTGGGCATATACCCTGAGAAAACCATAATTCAAAAAGAGACATGTACCAAAATGTTTATTGCAGCTCTATTCAAAATAGCCCGGAGATGGAAACAACCTAAGTGTCCATCATCGGATGAATGGATAAAGAAGATGTGGCACATATATACAATGGAATATTACTCAGCCATAAAAAGAAACGAAACTGAGCTATTTGTAATGAGGTGGATAGACCTAGAGTCTGTCATACAGAGTGAAGTAAGTCAGAAAGAGAAAGACAAATACCGTATGCTAACACATATATATGGAATTTAAGAAAAAAAAATGTCATGAAGAACATAGGTGTAAGACAGGAATAAAGACACAGACCTACTTGAGAATGGACTTGAGGATATGGGGAGGGCGAAGGGTAAGCTGTGACAAAGCGAAAGAGAGGCATGGACATGTATACACTACCAAACGTAAGGTAGATAGCTAGTGGGAAGCAGCCGCAGAGCACGGGGAGATCAGCTCGATACTTTGTGACTGCCTGGAGGGGTGGGATAGGGAGGGTGGGAGGCAGACGCAAAAGGGAGGGGATATGGAAACATATGTATATGTATGACTGATTCACTTTGTTATAAAGCAGAAACTAATTAAAAAAATAAATAAAATAAAATAAAATAAGGCAAAAAAAAACAGTCTGGAAGAAAATGTAGTTTTTCAGAGGAAAATACATTAGTAAAGGGACTGATGAATAATCAGAAAGTCAACATATCTAAGCTCTGAATAATAGACATTAGAATTTTAAAAGATAAATCACATACACACACACAACTAAAACTGACCCATCAAAAACTTCATCTTCTCACCACCCTTAAGCCAAAACCAGGGCAACAATTCTCCCAGCAAGCTTCACTGCCACTGCAGTGTTGTTCAACAGGACATTTCCAAACATTTAAAACTGACCTGGCCACAACCCCATAACAGTCTACACATCATAAAGAACTGTGCTGGGATTATATAACCACGCAGAGGACAAGTCACTAGGACATCATGTTGACAACAAGCAGCAAACCCTGCAGCCTAGGAAAACCCTAACAGGAGAACGAGGTGCACACCCCTCTCTCCGGGAACGCAAGGCCAGGACTGACACCCAAGATGCTCTTCTCTCAACCTCAGCAGTGGTGCCTTTCACAGAGCAACTATGCAGTCTCCCAAGACCACTGGGAAGGAGAATCTGATACTGACAGTATTCGCTTGCCACGAGGCCATAAGCGAGGGAATGTGTGTGGCCTTGGTGAGAGAGCAGAGGTTTGGGAGGTGTTGCTTTATATTGGCTTTCAGATCAGGAATTTGTACATATAGCCCGCAAACAACGTTTCTTGAAAACATGCGAATATTCTTGAGTATGACAGCTCCATGTGAGGGGTCAGAAATGGCAGTCAAGTTCGTCTCACTGGGTAACAGCTGATTTGCGGACTGGAAAACAGGCTTCCTTGTTTACAGACATCACCACAAGGCTGCCATTTATGCGCCAAATCCACACAACTACACAGTTGCATTGGGAGAGCGACCAAACATGTTTTACATGGAATTATTTCAGAGAGGGAAATGCTTCATGTAAGGCTCTGTCAGTTTAAAAAGCAAGAAGAATGACCATCCACCATTCCCAATTCAAGCCCTATATATCATAAATGTGATAGCTACACACCAGCAACTGATTACATACATCACAAGCTTTGATGAATGGAAAGCCCCTAAAAAGATATCAACAAGACGAAGTTAGATCTTCATGTAAATACATCACCAGTTAAACCCAGTTAATACAACTATTTAGTATTATGTACAGTATCCATACAGAATTGTGTATAAAAATAAATAAGCTCAAAAGAAGGACCTGGAAGGCTCTGCTATGGAGAAAACTGAACAGCATTAAGCCGACTGGCTTGGTAATAACTCTCTGAACGGCTGAGAGCCCCCTTCAGTTCCTATGTTCAGGATGGTTGAGATTTCAGTCTCACTTCTTTAAATGGTGGTATTAATTGTTCTCTAATTTACCACGCTGTGTAACGAGGATGGACCTGAGATTAAGTGTCTCAGGAAGAAGATAGGAAACCACAGAGTTGTTAAACTCAAGTGCAAACACTGGGGATTCAACACTATAGTTTAGGCAACAGCAATTCACATCACCATTTGGTCATATTCTTTCTACAAAACAAAAGCTGCACTCACATGTATGAAAAGACAAAAATTAACTGCCATCTGTATCAATATGTTAATGTGCTTCAATCACATATGTTTTCATGAAAGTTTAAACATCAAATCACCTTTAAGATCTTGACCATGTGATCTGTTCCCTGCCATGTCAGATTATACCCTGTGAAGTTTACTGTCTTAACAGTGATAGAGTTCTTTATACCTTGACAAGTAACTAAAAGGAAAACACACACACACACACACACACACACAATAAGATGAAGAGCCTATACATTTGTCAATCTTGACTTATTTGCTTTTCTTGAGTCAATTGGAGGTTTATAGCCACATTCTTAAAATCATTAACTACAATCTTCCCAAACAGGTAATTGATGAACTGATGCATCCTAAAACTCATCAGTAACAAAGTGTTATTCCAGTTTACAGCAACAGTTTAATTCTATTTAGGTACGAAAACTGAATACACTGAATACTGCAAACTTTATTCCCAACCACTCAGTAAAGTACTACATACTTTTGAGACAAAGGAAAAAAAAAGAAAAACCTAAAAAGCATAAGACTCCTCCGATTTTCATTTCCAATGATACATGCCAATCTTGATGATCAATCAGCGATTTAAATGTCAACTATAAACCCAGTATTTTATTAGCTGCTATGCAGTATACTAGAGCAATAGAAGAGAGAGGACCTCAAACTCTCTGTTCCCTCAGATTGAAAGGCAGGCTTCCTGACCCCTCCAGACACAGGGAAGGCACACTAATCTTTCAGGACCCTAATCAAGAGTCACCTGCTTTGTGATTACTTCCATGACACACCCTCACCAACACCACTGAGTTTGCTGCTCCTACGGGACGTTACATATATTTCTTATTTTAACACATACCACGGTGCATCATAATTATGACTGCAGATAGATGTTCTAACAATTGAAAGAGAATGATGACTTTTTTGCTCTTCATCTTGCTATTTCCCTTCCCATAATACTTCTTGAAGAGAAACCATAAAAATATAAACAAACAGAGAAAACAGAAAATATACAAAACATGTAGTTTGTGGCTTAACACAAACTTAAGTAAGATTAATTCTGACAGTATCCAGCATGACAAACTTCCGTGGTACAAATGAGAATGGACCAAGGTTTGAGCAGGTACAGGAGACAATCCAGGCATGAACACTACCAACAAAAGGTAGACAGGAAAAGGTAGACAGACATGGTGTGTAGGAAATCACGAGACCAGTCTGATGGGAAGACACTTAAACAAGACTGAAACCCACTTTCTAAATCTCCATCCCCAACTGGACAATTCACAAGACACAGGTGCACCAAAGAAGCCAATTATTCAATCCCTTTAATGGGGAGGAACAGTTTAAACTTTTACTGGCTTAGTTAGCCCCAAAAGCAACTATCAAATGTTGGCAGGACACAATGAAGGCTCACGTTTGTTAACATAGTGAAGTCTCTCTCTCACACAACTAGCCCACTTAGCTCCATGTTCCTTAGAGCACCCGACGCACATACACAGCATTTATGAGCTTTACACAACTGAAAGGTCACATTTTTATTTCTTATCGCAGGAACACGACTTCTGTAAACTCTTTTTCTGTCACAACCTAAAGCAAAATTATTGTAAAATGAGTGATTTAAACCATACATTTTATCATCATTAAAAAGTATCTAAATAAAAACAAAAGCATCTGCTCTGGGCTAAGGATTAGAAACGACTCCTGCTCTTAAAGCCTTCATTAAGGAGGAAGATGTATAAACTCAAAATTTCAATCACATGAGATAAATAAATGTAACCTTTATGCACAGAGCTTCCTATGGAGGCAAAAATTATATCTAAGTGACGGCTTCATGATAACCCTGAAGTACAGTCTGGAAAGATGAGGCTATGCAGAGGTGGAGTAGGAGGTGCATTAGCTGCAGAGGGAACATGTGTGAAAAGACACTCAAGCCTGACTCCTGCTGGGCACTGTAAATGCTGCAGGTGGGGATGACTAAAGGCCAGGGGTCCAAGTGTGAGAAGAGACAGAAATGAAAATAGAGATGTTGGTCCAAGCAAGCCTGGGAGAGAGCATGGCTTGTATCCCACAGGTGGTGAGACCTGGGGCTACCACTAGCTGAGTAAGAAAAAGGCTCTCTGCTGATTAGAAAAAGGCTCCCCGCTGCTGAAGGACCGACTAGATAAAGGGAGTGATCACAAAAAGCTCCCCTTCCTCAGGGCAAAGAGCCCTATAAGGCTTGGCCGAGCACAGTTCATACTACTCGCCTCCGTGCAGAGCACATGCTGGGCGGCTAGTATGCACTAACTCTGTGTGGGAAAGCCATTAGCAGCATTATTTTAAGCACATCTTTTTCTGTTAGAAGATCACTTAACCCGAGGAGGCAGATGAACTTAGAGGAACTGAACCCAGGGGCCGTGAAACCACCCAGGAGTTTCTGCCATAGCCTGGGCAAAATGTAATATGGATGAAGAAGCAAATTTAGGAGGAGGCCAAAATTTACAAGCTAGACCCACTGGATGCAAGACATAAAGAAAGTTCAGTGAAGGAACTCTGAAGAGAATGGGCTCTACAATAAATTTTTCTTACATTCAATGTCAAATATCAGGCAAAATTAAGTACAGTGGCCTTTAAGGTCCCTTCCAGCTCTAATTTCTTTTGATTTCTAACTTATTACTCTGGTTAAGTCAAGTCCCTTCAGAGGTACAGAACAGTTCTTATACCTGAATGGGACGCAAAGAATAATCTGACTTCTCTTCACCAGGGGAGGAGTTGAACTATCCTTGCAGAAGAGATAACAGATGGTGTGAACCCCAGATCCTAGAAAAGGGCCAGGCACACGATAAGTATTCAGCTTTTCAAAATCAAATGAACAATCATTTCCTGTCCTAGATCTTTACACCCTTCCTCTGCTGGCTACTTTCTCACAGCTTATAAACATCCTCAAATACACCCACTTAAAAATCTCTCAGACCTATGATTCTTTGGATCTTCTTGTGGATAACCTAAGTCTCTACCATGCCTTCAAACACCTGTCCTCCCAAAAAGCCCAGATCTGTACCTTGGGTCCAGACCCGTCTACCAGGCCCCTCTAAAGCACTGAAGATGAAGTAAGATCCTCTCGCCACCCCCAATCCCTTCCTACTGGGCTCTGTATCTCTCAAAAAGATGCAGCTGTAAACTGTCACCCACGCTTGCTGCCCTCCCTTTTCTAACTGGTCACCAGGCCCTACCCATTCTCTCTCAGATCTGCAAAACCCAGTCCCACCTTTCATAACTTCAGTGGGACCCTCAGATTACAATTCACCCTGCACCAGATCAACTGCCTCCCACATGGAGGTCCGAGTGAGCCTCTAAACCACAAGTTCATCTCACTGTTCTTTGGTGTTTCCCACAGCCTTCAGGATAAACATCCAAACTTCTGACAGGACAAACAAGGCCCCCTTCTCTTGGGCCCCACTAAGTTTCCAGTATCAACTCTCATTTCTTTCCCAAACCCTGAGTTCCAGTCCTGTACAGTAGTTTTGCCATATTTTCTTATATTTCTCAAACTTCAACACACACTGCTCTCTCCTGCCACCCCAGGAGCTTCTACATATCCTTAGAAAGGATGGCACCTCCTCCAAAAATCCTACCCTGAACTTTCCCTTCCAAGATTCTGTGCTCTATAGCACCAGAACTCACGTCTTCCAGAGCACTGACTACTGTGCTTGTGTTTACTTGCTGCCCAGTAGAAGGGAAGATTACCTAGGGCAGAAGCATCGTCTCCAGCAGCCCTTGGTTCTGACAACTCATTCAAGTGCCAGGCTACTTTACACACATAACCTGCTTAATTAATTCTAAGAACCCACAGAAAGAGTGGTTATTAATGTCATTTTACAAGTGTGGGGATTGTAGTGCAAAAGAAACCTGCCCAGGCCACAGACAGCATAAGCCCTGGAATTCAAACCCTAGGCTGCCTTCACACCAGTGCTCTTTCCACTATATGATACGACTACTGAAAAACAGATTTTTTCTTTCCTGAGCCCTGTTCTAATGGAAAGGAAATGAAGCTGGGATATATCCATTTCCTAATCGCTTCGGTGTGTACCAGGCAAAGTCATTCAACAGACCAGGTAACATCTGTGCAACAATTAACGATGCTCCAAACTGTGCTAAGTGTTCTACTTTGTAGAGTCTAGAAGCATTAACACAGTGCATCCTTGTAACCGCCACAGAGACTGGGTCCTGTTAAGCCCACGCTACACATGAGAACACTGAGACCTTGAAGCCTTAAGGCACTCGGCCGGGGTCACCGAGCTGGCAGGAGTCCTAGGCCGCACGCCCCGTCTAGTGCACGCACACCCGGTCACTGAGCGCTAGATCTAGTGCCCACCCTCCACCTTGCACCATTTAAAACCCCGCTTCTCAGCGCCCACACGAGGGGCCCTGGAAGCGGGAAGTACAAACCTGTCTCAACAAGCCGTGGCTGGAAGAAGCTCTGGATACAGATCAGGGGCAGCGGGTGCTCAGGAGCGGCGCCCAGTGCACCCCGCGGAGGCGGTCGGCCTTAAGTCCAGCAGGCCCTCCTGTAGGGAAGCGCGCACGGAGGGCAGAGGCACCGAGTCCTGCAGCGCGCACAGGTCCTCAGAGCGCGGAAAGATATCGGCCACGCTGTCCCGGCGCAGCTTCACCAAGGGATCATGGCCCGAGCGCGGCCTCGGGGACGCTGGCTGCGGACACGATGCCCACACCCGCCTGGGGGCCCCGGCTCGCCTCCTGGCCCCTCGGGCGCCCACCGCCCGGCGGCTGCGGCCCCGCAGCGTGCGCAGGACCGGCGTCGCAGCCAGAAGACATAGGGCCACGGGCCTCAGCTACGCCAACCCCCCACCCCATGCCGCGCTCCGGACACCCCGCAGGGCCTGGTGCTGGCGCACGCATCTACGCCCTCCACGCCGCGGGGCTGCCGTTTAAGTCAGCGGGCGGGACCGTGGGGGCGGGGCTCGAGGACGTCAGCACGCTCGCCGTGCGTCGCGTCCGCAAGCAGCCTGTCTCCCATGGTGACGCGGCCTGAAGAGTAGGGGCTTGAGCTCTGAGACTAAGGCAGCGCGAAACGTTGGAGGTGTGGAGACTTTGGGGTTTCCAAAAAGCGTTTGCTGACTCATCCAAACAAAAGTGAGACCTGGTTGTATCAACGCATTTGAAAAGTAAACTCCCGTAAGTGTCTGTGCTCCCCCCGCCCAGGAGAGAGCGTGTATTCCGTGAGGGACACACGAAAGGCTGAGTGAACGTCTGCCTGTGGTCCCTTACCTGGTGCACGGGTGTGTGAATTTATGCGGAGAGCTCTTAACTTCTGTAGTTTCTGCTAACTTGACACGGTAGTTGGCAAATGGTGACGTGTTCCATGCATTCAGGACATGATCGTGGTTACTAATAATCACTTTGTTTTGTACTGACAACTCCACAGAGAATTTACTACTGAATATCCACTTTACAGAAGAGAAAGTGAGGCGTAGGAAGTGAAGTGACCGAGTAAGAGTAAGGACTCAGACAACTGGTGTTAGTAAATGAACCCTGCAAGGAGGCCGTTAGCCTGCGGTGGCTCTAGTGATGCGGCCGCCTACGTAAAGCAACCGAAATCTAAGCCTGTCAACGCCTCAGGGTGACGCACACCGCTGAGGACAACCAGTCACAAACCACCAACTAGGCTTTAAAGCGATAGCAAGTCAGTCACTTCCTTGCTTTGCTTCTGCCCTTTGAAACTAAAAATCTCTGCAGCTCCTGTGGCTGGAGCGCTCCTCACCACTTCCGCTTTGGCGGTGCCTGAATTGAATCTAGTTTTGCTCACGTAAAGTCTTCTTTTAAACATGCCTCAGTCTGTCTTTTAACATTGGCCGTAGAAGTTGGATTTGTGTCCAGTTTCTAGAACAGTGGTCGTCCTCTGGTCAGGCCTTAGGCGTTATGCATACAACGTTCCTCTTCTACCACCACCTTCTGGATGCCTCCACCCACTACCAGCTCCCGCGTATCAGATCCCCTAGATGTGGTCAGCAATGGCTTTCACATGCAGCGTGCTCACATTATAACATCGCAGACACTCCTCCGTCCTCCAGCCAGCGTGTGAACTGAAACATGACCATTCCTGTTGAAGAGCCTGCTGTGACCACCTTCCCAAACACAGCCACTCCCCAGCTGACCCTGGGTAACCACTCTTCTGAACTTGGTCTCCATCACTGCATGGATGTCTTTCTACTTAGGCTACATTTTTAAGTGTTCTTAAACCTCATAGAGTATTCTGCTATGTTTTCTCTTCTTACTTGCTTTTTTTAGTGTTATCTTTGCTAGGTTCATCCATGCTGACACGTAAAGATCTGTCTGGTTCATGTACTTTCCTCACTATGTAGGATCCCCATGTAGGGAAATACAATAATTTATATGTGCATTTTCCTGTTGATGGACATTTAAATTGTTTCCAATTTTCAGTATGATTTCTGTTTTAAAAATTTTTTATATACTTTTTAAAGGTTACTTTACATTTACAGTTATTACAAAATATTGGCTCTATTCCCTGTGTTGTACAATACATGTTTGAGCCTATCGTACACCCACTAGTTTACATCTCTCACTTCTCCACCCCGTATTGCCCCCTCCTCCCCCTCCGCACTGGCAACCATTAGTTTGTTCTCTATATCTGTGACTCCCCTTCTTTTTGTTATATTCGGTAGATTGCTGTATTTTTTAGATTCCATATATAGGTGATATCCTACGGTGTTTGTTTTTGTTTGACTTATTTCACTTACCACAATGTCCTCCAAGTCCATCTATGTTGCTGCAAATGGCAACATTTCTTTCTTTTTTAAGGCTGAGTAGTATGCCATTGGTTATATGTACCGCATCTTCTTTATCCATTCATCACTTGATGACACTTAGGTTGCTTCCATATCTTGGTAATTGTAAACACTGATGCTCTGAACATTGGGGTGCATGTATCTTTTCAAATACATGTTTTTGAAAACACGTGTTTTTGTTCTTTTTGGATTTATACCCAGGAGTGGAGTTGTTAGGTCATATGGTAGTTCTATTTTTAGTTTTTGAGAACTCTCCATACTTTTGTCCACAGAGGCTGCACCAGTTTACATTCCTACCAACAGTGTACCAGGATTCCGTTTTCTCTAAAAATTGTAAATTTTCTTCCTAGGGGTAATTGAGATGATAGTTGAATAATAACATAAGATCAGGCGAAGTCTAAAGAAATTTTAGAAAAGCTGGATAGAGTAGGAGAACTTCTGTTCGCTGGCGTCTGAATGTTAGAGAGACACCAAGACATGTGGGCCAAGTTCTGGAGAGAAGGGAAACACAGACGCAAGCTTCACATTTGGTGCAGCTTTTCTCCTTGGGGCATTTGCTGATTCAAATGTTACAGCCTAGGAGCTGAAAAGCCAAAGACTTCAAAAGACTGTAACAACAGAAGCCAAACGGCAAGAACCGTTTTCCATTGATAAACAGCATTTTAACTATGTAGAAGCAGAAAATGAAAAGAAAGAACTTTGCATTACATTTAATACAAGTTTAGGGAGATCTTTGTGGCATATTAGTGAACTTATTTGTGGAAATTTAGCCATGTACATTGTGTTGGAGAGGCACCAAGAGTTCAAGATTTCTCACAATTTGAGGACACAGTTGCCTTAAATGTAGGCATGGTGGCATCCATTTACATAGCAATGATTTGGAGGATGTTGTGTTAGTCAGCTCTTGCTGTGATAATGCTTTGGAACAAATCACCCCAAACTCAGTTACATAAACAAGAATTTATTTTTCTTGGACCTATGGGCTAGCTGCAGTGGCTCTCTTTTAGACCTCTAGATGGCTAGTTTTGCTCCGTGTCCTGGGTCAGTTTGAGGTCTCTCACACACATCTTCCTCTGGAGCCCAACTGTGAGGCCTCAGCTCCCAGGCCCTGTCTTCTCAAAAAGTTCACTGAAACATAAGAGGTGAGCCCAACCGCACAAGCCCATTTAAGGCCTCTTCTGCTCATTTAAGGCCATCATGTCTGCTCATACTTCAGTGACCAAAACATGTCACAGATCTAAGCTGTATTTAGAATATGTGTATTTGTTTAAAGTTGGGTGCTCTCACAGAAGAATATTGCATTTTGGACAGCGTTAGCTTAGCATTTCCATTGGCATTTGCAAACGTGATAAGTGTCGTGTGCACTTTTTCACCTTTGAGAACTTTTTGAAATTGTGGGACAATTTCTATGGGAAAAGAGGAAGGTATATTTTAGAACTCAACTCTAGTTATAGCAGTGTTGGGAGAAGAATTAATGAGATAAGGTCAATACAAATGAAAGATTTGGGATTCACATATTCATAATTAACATTAGCATTCTTCAGAACATTCCTGGAGAATTGTGATGCTTGCTTTACGTGATTTTATCATAAATCATTATAATCTGACCAAGCCACTTCAGTAAAACGTACATCATACAGTACATCGCATTTTAGTTTTTCCCACCACTGCACAACTTATCATCAGGCACGAAAGGCTACATATGGTATGGTTCCATTTATGCGAAATGTCCAGCAGTGGCAGATCCATACACACGGCAAATATTATACATTAGTGGTTGCCAGGGGTTTGGAACAGAGGGAAATAGGGAATGAGTCCTTAAAATGGGTGTAGGTTTCCTCTTGGGGTGATGAAAATGTTTTGCAGCTGGACAGTGGTGATAGTTGCACAACATTGTGACTACTAAATTCCACTGAATGGTACAGTGAATTGTAAAATGATCAAAATGGTGAATTTTGTGTTCTGTTCATTTTACTACAATAAAAAGGAGAAAGAATTAGGGAAAGACTTAGAGTTTGGGAAAGTAAGGTGAACTGGTCAAGAAAAAGACAGCTCTACTGTTCAGTTTTCTCTCAGCTCTCCCAGTGCATTAATCCTCAGCAAAAAGTAGCCTAAACTTGTAGATGATACTCATTCAACACAGTCCAGGGAAAAGTAAATAAAATAAAAGCCAACTCTTCTTCTTTAGCACATCTATGAAAGGTTAACTTCCTGCTCAGCCACGTGGACATTCATGAAGACGTTTCACTTTAGGTGTCCTCTACTTCAGTACTTTACTCACAGCTCATTCACACATGTAGGCAACAGCATTCCTTAATTCGATGGACTCTGCAGTGCTGGTTGTGATCAGTCTCATGAAAAGAAAGGGAAGGAGGAAAAAGCCTCCACATTGACTTGGTGGTCTTGACGAAATGGATGCAGAAGACAGCTTGAGTGTCAAACTGGAAACTTATTTTCCTTTTCCTTTTCTTTTTATCTTTCCTATCAGGTCTTCTGCCCACTTCCCACCCCCTTCTTTCAAACAGGAGACACTAATTAGCTGCTTTTTTGTGTTTGTGCTAAAACAACTAATGTTTTGGGTTTCTTGTTGTTCGGTGAACATTATTGTTTTTACTACCAAATGAGCTTCGGTGGTTGATGTAGGGGGTCTCTTGGGAACTTAACTTTTTCCAGTTTAAGTGGGAACGCTTTTTTGTTTGAATGGGCTTTTACTGGGTGCTTCAAGGTTTGCTCTTGGCTCTTTGATGGGGGACTGGATAGCACTGTGTTTCCTTTGAGGTTCCGATAAATAAAGGATCCTATGTCCTCCTGGGCACTTTTTGTTGATTTTGCTGTGTGTCCTCTCTAATAGCCAGATGCAGATTCCAGGAAAATGACATATAAATGAATATAAGTAATCTAATATTTTTAGAATTAGCTTTGGCCATACTCCTGGTCTTATTCTACTTGTAGCAGATGGCTTTAAAGAGCATTAGCTATGTATATATTAAATATAATATAAATATACCAATATTAAATATTATATGGATATATAAATTTAATATACTAATATTTATATTAATGTATAACAATTATGTATTATATTAATATATATTTTTGCCTAGCATATATTATACACAAAATATATGGGTAATGAAGTATATTTATATGGTTAGTATGTTCATAATATTAATATGATATGTCCTGTAATATTGATTATAAAACAACTATATCATAATATATAAATTATAAATATATATTTATATATATTATAAATATATAATTATTATTATCTGATATAATACACTATAGTTAATATATTCTATATAACACAATACATAATGTATGAGTATAAGACAATTATATTATGTAATATAAATATAATACATCTATAATACTATATATATTTTAATTAAACATTACACATACAAGTATGTATAGCTATTTATAATTTTATTTGCATAGGAATCTGTTCATCATAACAATTGATTAAAAATATGCAATATTTTCAATCAAATGGGCCTTAACCTCACTATCTACACATAAGTACTTTTATAATCGTGAACCCTGTCTAACTCATGCTTCCATATCTCTCAACCTGCTTTTCTACACATGCACATAGATGACACACATTTATACACGATATATATGTATACTACCATTTTTCAGTTCAATGTATATAACTATATAATATATGTAATTATATTCCTGTGTATGTATACAAATATAAATCAAAGGTATGTGTATAGGTAGGTATTTCATACGTTTATATAACTATATCATACAAATAATGTATGTGTATATAAATACATGACTATATACATACATACACAGAAATATACTTATTTAAACAAAAGGGACCTAAATAAACATAGTTCTGTAAGAATAAAACTAGTTATGTCTCACTGTTTCAATAACAGTGTATAGTTTTCTACTGTATGTGCTTCTATAATTGTTATGAACAATTCCCATTTGTTGAATGTTAAGTTGTTTTAGTTTTTTTGCCATTATTAATGAAGCTCTAAAGAATACGGTGGGCAAGATTACTTGAAAAACTCTCCTAAAGGAAAAGGGTTAGGTATGCTAGGTTAAATGTACACAACTTATTTTTAAGTGCGTGGTTGATTTTTGAAGTATGCAGTAGAAATTTCCAGGACCCATGAAAGAAGGGTGGTACATGTGTGAGAGTTATAGCTATATTAGGAGTGGATTGAAGATCTTGATAGCTTAGAACAGAAGCTGGAAATCCTGTTTTTATGGAGCCAAGTGGCAAATATTTTAGGCTTTGTAGACCAAAGAGCAAAATTGAGGATATCATTTAGGTACTTATGTAACCATTTAAAACGTTACCAGTTAAAATGTGAAAATTATTCATAGCTCATAGGCCATAAAAATAGGCATCTGTCTGGATTTGTAATACAGGCCATGGTTTAATGACACACCTGACATAGAGACTTGTTTTTAAATGGCCATAACCACGTGAGAGGCAGGAGGTAAAACTCCATCCCTACTAGATGGGAAGTTAGAACTAAACCTATCTATCCCTAGCTTCACCTTCAATGAAAGGGTGTGCCAGGAGAAAACATATCTGCTGGCAAAGGGAGACTAAGACCAAATTCTCTTGGCCTCTGCTCTGGGTAGGAAACAGGTAGGAAATCTTGAGAATTCTGAACCCCAAATCCGTGTTCCCAGTGTTTGGGTTGCAAATTTTTGTGCGGTCTTGCAAACAGAAGCTAAGAAATTAACTTAAAATGCTCCCAAATCGGTGGTATTCCAAACACAAAACTAAACCCTTTCTGGAGTGGTAGACCTTCAACACAGGCCTATAGCATTCCCACAGATAAAGTTTAGGTAAACATGAGCTCATGATCTAAATTTACACAATAATGAAGAAATCAGCTAGAAGTGGAGAGAATCAGCAAAAACCAATCAATAGCAGAATTAGATTTCCCAAGGCCATCCATCAGATGTTGGAATAATCAGGTGCAAGGCAGAAAATATACATAAAACTAGAACTGAAACAAGGAACAAGGATGTTTTAAAAGACTGGGTAGGATCTCTAAAACATTTTTCAAGTACATGTCATTGATAAAGCTAAAAACTCGAAGGTTGTGTAATACAGCAGATTAATCATGGAGAAGAGTGAATTTATGCTGTTTTTAAAAATATGGCAGGTCAGATTTTCTGCCTTTTTTTTTTTTTTTTTTTTTTTGTGGTGTGTGGGCCTCTCACTGTTGTGGCCTCTCCCGTTGCGGAGCACAGGCTCCGGACACGCAGGCTCAGCAGCCATGGCTCACGGGCCCAGCCGCTCCGCGGCATGTGGGATCTTCCCGGACCGGGGCACGAACCCGTGTCCCCTGCATCGGCAGGCGGACTCTCAACCACTGCGCCACCAGGGAAGCCCTGCCTAATTATATAAGTAGATTTATCTTTTAAAAATACACATTATTTTAAAGACTTATTGGCTGTAAAATAAGTTAAGGGTATTTCAAAGGGCTTCTCTCCAAAGAAAAGTGAGAAGTAGCAAAACACAGAAAGTCGAGGGGAAAAAATGTCAATATATACCTTGCGGTAGGGTGAACTTAGCCTTAGGCTAGCAACAATGTGGACGAGCTGACCCTTAGATACTTACAACTAAGCTGGAATCTTCAAAAAGTTCAACTATTTATAACTAAAAAGATTTCTTAAAATTAATAACCAAGTGTTTTAATTGACATCCGAAGAGTAAAACAATAAACCCTGAGAACATAGAAAAAATAGAAAATAAAGATATGAGCAGAACTTAATAAAACAGAAAAAAGTATAAATTGAGGTGATTTAGTAAGTCAAAAGAATATTCTTTGAAAAGATTTAAAAAACACACTTTGATTAAGCAAAACAAAAACATAAGTAAATAATATACAGAAAGAATCAGGACAATGTTATAGCAGAGAGTACAAACAGAGAATATATAAAATGCCAGTAAATTTGAACATTTCTGTAAAGTGGACAATTTCCTAGCTCCTAAAGTTTACCAAAACTGACACAAGAGGAAATCTATAGCTGGAGTTCTTTCACCAGCAAAGGAATGAAGTCAATAGTTTACAATCTTTCACCAAGAAAATACCAGACCCAGCCAGATCATTTGGGAGGTGAATTCTATCGAACTTCTATTAAGCAGATAACATCAATATTAACAAAGAAAAACTTCTAGAGATAGCGAAGGAAGAATGCTTCTTTATTCATCTTATGAAGTCTATATAATCCTAATACTGAAAATAGATTAGGACTGTAAGGAAAAAGAAATTTACAGGTCAAATTTACTTGTAAATATAAAAGCAAAAATTTTAAACTATGATATTAGCTACCCAAGTTCACTAGAGTAAGAAAAAGCATGAGCAAGTTAGGTCATCCAATGAATGAAAAGGTAGTTTAATGTCAAGAATATATATCAATAGATTGAAAACACCACATTTTATTTCTTTCATCTGTCTCTTTAAAAAATTGATAAGTACTTATATTGATCTCTCTTGTACTAGGCACTGTGCTAAGTCACTTACATATTTACTCCTTTAAACCTTCTATCATCCCTGTGGGAAAATTCTATTTTGCTTCCATTTCTTAGCTAAGACTCTAACCCCCAGGAAAGTGAAGCAACATTTGTAAGTTTTGTGGATGGTCAGTGATGGGACCAGTACAGGAACATCCAAAGTCTGTGCTTGGAAACACTGCCCCATGTTGACACTCACGTTACAGATGAAAGGAAAGGAACCATGCACTTACCATATGGATTAAATCTCACATTACAGGTTAAAGGAAAGGAACCATGCACTTACATTATAGATTAATACCCCCATAACAGGTTAAAGGAAAAAGAAACATGTGCTTCTCTCAAAAGTTGTAAAGAAAGCATACCCATTTCTTAATATATTTCCCAATTTCTTTTGCTTGTTTTCTGAACTTTGTAGTGCATTTTGCCATGAGGCAAATTTTATTTCTTATATAATTAAATGTATCCTTTTTTCTTTGTATCTTAGAAAGGTATTCCTCATGAATACTTTATTTCATGTCTCCCAGGTTTCTGATACTTTTACAGTTTCATTATTTTTTAACTTTTAACTACTTGCTGTATCTAGAATTTAGTAATGATAGCCATATTTTCCCACATTTGTTGAATAATTTTTCCTACTGATCCAAAATGTGAATTTTAGTTTAATCTCAATTCCCTTATGCTCTTGCATCTAATTTTAAGATGCTTCCTATTCCACTGGTTGTTTTGTCTATCTAAAACAAAATGCTACCTTAATTATAATGTAATTATAATATAATAAATGTAATTAGTAAACATAATATGAAATATAATAAATAGCATATATAAAATAACAAAATATAATTTACCATATAACAAGGTCCAAGGAGAGCAATACTATACAATCACTTGAAATATCCCCCAAAAGATAGTTTATAAAATTCAATATTCATTTGTAATTTAAAAGAAAGAGTAAAATAGGGATTGATGAATGCTTCCAAAATAAGAAGAAATTATATGTCTAAAAGAGAAAGAGGTAAATGATAAACTTTAGTAACACTGGCAATAAACGCAGGACAAGATGAGGATGCCTGATATAATGTTAAAGAAAAAGTATTATGTAACATTGTTTTTGCAGCACTGATGAGTTCAGTGAAAAGAGAATCTCATAGAAATGAGTATCTCGTTCTTCTTAATGTCTGTACACTTGTCCATTGCATGAACATAACAGCTTATTTAGCCAATATGTTACTGATCTGCATCTGGATTTCTAGGTTTTCATGGAATTTTATGATGCACAATTGTTTCAAACACTAGGACTTCCTCTCATGTTTATATCTTTGGAAAGAAACAATATCTCCACAGATGATTTATCTGTGCTGGCTGCTAGCTGACTTTGGGTACTTCTCAGTTCTTCCCTTTACCTTCCTTGTCAATATGAAAATGGAAGGCAAGAAGGTCTCCTGTTCAGAGACTGTAAAGATAGATCCTGGTGATAACGTCTTGGTGGTAAAGGCTAAAAGTATCAACCCAGAACAAACGTTTTTCCAGCTGTAACTATGTGTGATTCCCTTGGCTTGATTCCGTAGAGGATGTAAGACAACACTGTAGAATCTGCGTCAAAGTGCTTCCAGTAGGATGGGCTAAGTCAAGTATGGTGGCATATGTAGTTCAAGACAAAATATAATGTCTCCTTTTCTCTCCTAGCAAAACTTGGTGGAGTGAAAGTAGAAGTCACTGTATGCTTTGAATTAAAGGAACACAATAAATCTTGTTTTGGAAGGTAAGTATTCTGGTCTCTTTGTGGAGACGAATTGGAAATTGTCTAGAAGAAGGAAAATGAGGTTAACCAAAGTTAAACTCATAAATAATTGAGCATTAATTAAATATCTGTGGTCTATGTTTGTCTTTGATCATAATTTCTCCCAATTTATAGACCTCTTTGATACTTGATGAATCCTTGTCAAAGATGCACTTAACAATGATTATTACTTGTGTATTAGGTTTTGCCTGGGCCCTGAAGAAACTCTCCTAAATTACCAGCTATGATTGTCACTTGATTTCCTCACAGAGAACAATCAGAACTCCTTGTCTTAAGTGGCTTGGAATGTGAAACTAGTTAGTCTCTTAGATATTGTTAGAGGACCCTACAGAGCCCATTGGTGAAAGTTTGGAAAACATTGGACTTCTTAAAATTGATTCTTGTAGTGCTTTAGGAAAGATCACTGAACCAAAAGGATAATGGTGTTTCTGGTTCTGTTGTTAGTGTTCTCCATGGAAACATTGCTGAAGCTTCTGGACTCAATTTCCTTCCCCATGTGTGAATGTCACTGAAAATATCCAACTCCATTCTATCCCCATATAACTTCAGGAACTAAGCAAAATGAAGACTCAAAATTCATTTCAAATAATGAAATGAATATATAACGTAGAATGGAACTGGGAAAATACCTGGGTTAAATTCTGGAAAGTACCAACTATACAATTCTGGATAAGTTGCTTACTCTTGCTTAGTCTAATTTAATGCCCATCTCACAGGATGTTATGATGATTAATTTAATATCTTTGTATAACACGCAGTGTTATGTAATTTCTTCTTGTTTTTCTTGAGTAAATTCATATCCTTAAGCAACTCACTGTAAACAATAGTTACTTACTTGCTTAAATTACTCTTATCTTCTATTATCACCTGAACTGTGTCCTGCTCAAGTTAATATGTGGAAGTCTTAACTCCCAATACCTCGTAATCTGACTGTATTTGGAGATAAGGCCCTTAAATAGGTAACTGAGGTCAAATGAGGTCAAATGGGTGGGCTCTAATTCAATATGACTGGTGTCCTTATAAAAAGAAAATATTAGGACACAGACATGCACAGAGAGAAGACCATGTGAAGACAAAAGGAAAACATGGCATCTACAAACCAAGAAGAGGTACCTCAGAAGAAATCAATCCTGTTGACACCTTATCTCAGATTTCTAGCCTCTACACCCGTGAGTGAGTAAATTTCTGTTGTTTAACCTCCTCAGTCTCTGGTACTTTGTCATGGCAGCTCTAGGAAACGAATACAACTTTTTATGGCCTCCTTGTCTCAAGTTGAAAGTTCAATATTTGGCATCATTGCTAAGAAACAAAAATATCATCTACATTCCTTGTTGTAGTCTTTCTTCCCCATTCTCATCGCTAGTAATTTCCATATTTGGGTCTGTTTTCTGTATCTTGTAAACAGAGCGTTATGCTCATTTCTTGTCTTACTGCTAATATACAATAAATGTGCAGATACCGAATAGATTTTGGAGAAGTGCAACATATATTTGGTACATGTGTGATATGTGTGTATTCATATAATTTATACTTTTTCTCTATTTTCTTCCTTTGGTGTGAGCTAAGATTCTCTGCTTTTGTGACTAGCGCTCCTGAATACTAATCCCTGAATTTAATTCACCAAAAATTGTCAAAAATAATAATAATATGGGGAAGGAGAGAGTGATAGAGGGAGAAGAACAAACAATCAGGCAAGGGCAGTACTGTGAATTATTAGGGTCTTATTAATAAGATTATGTTAGTCTAGAGGAAATGACCGTAGGTACCATCAGTGAGCCCAGTTGGTCTTTACTGACTGCTAGACACATCCCTGAGTTCTGTTCTTAGTCTCCAACTGTATGATGACTACTGTCTGGAAGTATTATCTGACCAACTAAAGTCACTTAATGGAAAAGGAATATGTCTTTAGAGAAGCAACAGTAATTTTTCTATCTGATTAAAAAGCAATGTTGACTGTCTGGAAACCTCAGTCATATTTGTAAGCAGAAAAGCATTTGCTATTAAAAGTGGATGACGTGGGCCTCCCTGGTGGCGCAGTGGTTGAGAGTCCGCCTGCCGATGCAGGGGATACGGGTTCGTGCCCCGGTCTGGGAGGATCCCATGTGCCGCGGAGCAGCTGGGCCCGTGAGCCATGGCCGCTGGGCCTGCGCGTCCGGAGCCTGTGCTCCGCAACGGGAGAGGCCACAACAGTGAGAGGCCCGCATACCGCAAAAAAGAAAAAAAAAAAAAGTGGATGACGTAAAGAGATGAGCAGAAACTTTGGCGATAGGTATACCTGGATTTAATTCTCACTTCTACCACTTGGCAGCTGGATAGCCTTAGGCAAGTTTCATACCTCCCTGAAATTCACTTAATTCAGTCTGTAAAATGGCATAATAACTTATTATAGCATCCTTTTAGGAATTTTAAATCAGTTATTGAAATAAAAGTACACACTATATAGACAAGTATGGATTCCTCAATAGGTGTTTGACCTTTCATTTCTCCAGTATCCCAACCCCATCAAATAAAGAAAAATACTTTCTAAAATTTACGAATATTTCATTGTTCTAAAGTTAAAGCCATAAAAATAAAAATAATCAAATGGCCTACTATCATACCATTAGGAGAACAAAAAAATATGTGTTCATGAGAGTTCCAAATTAGAATACAAGTTTTCATTAGGCACCTGTTTATGTATGCTATTCTGCTCTTTAAAATAAATAATTAAATTTGAAAGACTTATTTCCTCACTTTTAAGACTTTATTAGTTTACAAATTACATACCGACCTATGCTAAATATTATACTGACCCATGCTAATGAATTCAGTACAGAAAACAAAAAACACTGCACTCAAGCAAACTACATATATATGTGTATATATATATATATATATATATGTATATATATGTGTGTATATATATATGTATATATACATATATATATATATATATATACATATTACTTAAATGCATTTATATCCTAGCGTGTCTCATAAAGCATTGTGGTAACTCACCGGAATACAGACAATCAAATATAATGGCAAAAGCACTTAATATAAACAGGGCCAAGGAAACATAGACAGAAGATGAAGAAAAGATGAGGGAAATGTGAACAGGAGGAAGTGTAGTTAATCGAGTTGTATGTTTTGACCTTAAGATTCTCTGTGTGGGGACTTCCCTGGTGGCACAGTGGTTGGGAATCCGCCTGCCACTGCAGGGGACATGGGTTCGAGCTCTAGTCCGGGAAGATCCCACATGCCGTGGAGCAACTAAGCCCATGTGCCACAACTACTGAGCCTGTGCTCTAGGGCCCATGAGCCACAACTACTGAAGCCCGCGTGCCACAACTACTGAAGCCCCAGCGCCTAGAGCCCGTGCTCCGCAACAAGAGAAGCCACAGCAATGAGGAGCCCGCACACCACAACGAAGAGTAGCCCCCGCTCGCCCCAACTAGAGACAGCCTTTGTGCAGCAACAAAGACCCAACATGGCCAAAAATAAATAATAAATAAATTTATTTTTTAAAAAAAGATTCTCTGTGGATAAAACAACATGTAAGTAATTGGTTACAAAGCCACATTATTTGAAGGTGCCAGACTGCACATTAACAGTCTGACACAAAGGGACAGCACAGGAAAACTATTCAAAGATAGAGAGTTTTAAATATTTGCAGTTTGAAACCTTTTAGAGCACGTATAATGAGCTCGACACACATTTCAACACTCAAGATGTTAATCACATGTTCAAAGTATGTCTCAAAGTTATTGGAAATAGCTGTTGTCTCTGTCCCTGATATCCAAAAATGATCTGTGATGTGTAAAACTCAGGAGGTATTGATATCCACTTTTTGGCATCTGAACAGGAAACAAAGTTGTTTTGCAGTGATAATAAAGAATGAAGTAAATGCAAAAGGATACAAAAGACAAAGTACTGAGGGAATGTATTAACAAAACGAGTCAAACTAAATTCTGGTGAACTGGGGCCTACGATTGTACACACTCCATGGAAATACCCCAGCCTAAATACTGGCATAGGAGGAAGGGTACTGCGAAGCCCATCACAGTATAATCCTTTAAAATGTCCCTTTCAAGGTTGGCTCCACTCAACACTGAGTATAGGAAATCTTCCCATCAGGCAGAAACACTGGCTGCCCAATGATTGACCAAGAAATTTACACACTAATGAATAAATGATGCTAATTTATTTCTCTCCCTGACAACGGGAAACAGCACACACTCTGGGTCAATGGTATGTCCTCTTTCCCACTTTTCTAAGTGGTAAATTATGTTTTTCCCTTCATTGCTTTATATCATGTGTGGCAGGCATGATGGGAAATGGCTATCAATGGTTCTGTTATTGATTTCTACCTTCATTTCACTGTGGCTAAAGAAGATACTTTGTATGATTTCAATTTCTTAAAAATGTATTGGTACTTGTATTGTGGCCTAAAATATGGTCTTTCCCGGAGAGTGTTCCATGTGTACTTGAGAAAAATGTGTATTCTGCTGTTGTTGAGTGGAGTGATCTATATACGGCTGTTAGGTTTAGTTGGTTAAATGTGTCATTCAGTCCCCCTACTTCTCTACTGATCTTCTGTCTAGATGTGTTTTCCATTATTGAAAGCAAGGTATTGATCTCCAACTATTATTTTAGAACTATCTATTTCTTCCTTCAATTCTGTCAATGTTTGCTTCACATATTTGGGGGTTGTTTGGTACATATATGTTTATAGTTGTTATATCTTCTTGATAGATTGAACTTGTTATCAACATATAGTGGCCTCCTTTTCCTCTTGTGATAGTTTTTGATTTAAAGTTTATTTTGTGTGATAGTAACATAGCCATCCCAGATCTATCTTCCTTCCTTCCTTCCTTCCTTTCTTTTTCTGTCTCTCTTTCCTTCTTTTTTGTTACTATTTGCATGGGATATTTTATTCTATGCTTTAACTTTCAAGCAACTTGTGTCTTTTGAAATCAAGTGAGTTTTTTGCGGACAGCATATACTTGGATTATGGTTGTTTTTAAAGTCCATTCTGCCAATGTTTATCTTTTTATTGGAGAGCTTAATCCACTTACTTTTTCAAAACTTACTGATGAGGAAGAACTTAATTCTGTCTGTTTCTTGCTTGTTTTCTGTATGTCTTATGCATTTTTTGCCCCTGATTTACTCCATTACTGACTTCTGTGCTTAGCCGATTTTCTTGTGGTGAACTCTTGATTCCCTTTTCATTTCTTTTTGCATATAGTCTATTGATATTTTCTTTGTGGTTCTCAAGAAGATTACATTTACCATTCTAAAGTTAAAACAATATAATTTCAATTGAAACCAACTTCAGTAGCACACAGAAACTCTGTTCCTCTACAGTTCCATTCCTCCTCTTTACATTATTGTTGTCACAAATTACACCTTGATACTTTGTGAGCCCAATAACATGGATTTATGATTATTTTATGCATTTGTTTTTTCAATCATGTAAGAAATAAAAAGTAGAGTTACAAGCCAATAACACAATACTAGCTTTAGTATTTGCCCATGTATTTATCTTTACTGGAGATTTCTATTTCTTTCTACAGCTTCGAGTTGCTGTCTAGTGTCCTTTCATTTCAACCTGAAGGTTCAATTTAGCATTTCTCATAGGGCAGTGGTAGGAAGTTGTAAAATAAATGCCCTCAGCCTTTGTTCATCTGGGAATGCGTTAATTTCTCCCTATGTTTTGAAACCAGTTTGGCCAAATATAGAATTCTTGGTGGACAATTTTTTTTCTTTCAGCACTTTAAATATGTCTGGCCTCTTGCTTCCGTGGTGTCATATAGGAAACTAGCTCTAATCTTTTTTTTTTTTTTTTTGTGGTACGCGGGGCTCTCACTGTTGTGGCCTCTCCCATTGCAGAGCACAGGCTCTGGACACACAGGCTCAGCGACCATGGCTCACAGGCCTAGCCGCTCCGCAGCATGTGGGATCTTCCGGGACCGGGGCACGAACCCGTGTCCCCTGCATCAGCAGGCGGACTCTCAACCACTGTGCCACCAGGGAAGCCCAGCTCTAATCTTTTTGAGGATCCCTGCTTTGTAACAAATTTCTTTTTTCTTTCTCCTTTGGAAGAAAAGATTCTTTCTGTGTCCTTTGGCTTCTGAGAGTTTGATTATACTGTTTTTTGCTGTGGAGTTCTTTGAGTTTCTCTTAGTCCTGAAATCAGCCAAAGATTTATAGCAAGCAAACACATACTGAACCAGGGAAGAGGCAATTTGAAAATGGCAGGAAAGCTTTGTGGCATTTTTACTTGCCCTTGCCCCATCCACTGTTAGTGTAGTGATGGTCTTAAAGTGGTGGAGTCTTAATGCAGTGATAGTCTTAAAGTAGCAGCAGACCATTCCTAGTATGGGACCCTCAATCCTGCTTCAGGAGGGAGCAGAAGAGACCGTACTGTCAGATTATCATGTGTATCTGTTCTAACCTGTCTGGGAGCTACCTGAAGGACTGACACAAGATGCTTATCTCTGTCTTAGCTAACTTGGAACACAGTCTGGAAAAGCAGCGGTCATTGCTCAAAGAAAGTGCAAGGTGAACTAACAAAGCACAGATGGCTGGGGCAGAAGACTGTGCATTGAAATACAATAGACCACAGAAGATGCAGGAGCCAAAGTTGGGGGAGATTCTTTGGGAAATTAGAACCTACAAAAAGTACACACGTGTCCAGAGAAATTAAGAAAGCCACATGCATACTCAAGATAAGATGCATGTTCTGAAAACACCAGAGGAGTCTCTAAGCTTTGACCATGGGCTGAGCCCTGAACTCAATGCGGGTCAGCTAAATGTTGAAGGAGTGATCCAGCAATCTGCACAATGGGCAGAGGTGTGTGGTTTTGAGTGTGCATGTGGATGTGCTTGTGTATATTTGTTTTTGTTTGTTTTAGGTGCAGGAATTCAAGGAAATCTCTGTCAAAACATTAGCTAAACATGAACTAAAGGAACAGAGACTTCAGTGCGTACATACGATAAGGAAAACAGTCATTGCAAAAATAGTTTGGAAAGGTCCCTAAACAGACTACTACAGCCTTCAACAATCAAAAGCCCAGGAAACCCTGGGAAAGTGGGAGAATCTGATTTCCATAGATACCACATTATAATATTTGAAAGACAAATTTTCAACCAAAAAAATCACAAGGTATACAAAGACATGGAAAAGTATGGTCCATTTAAGAAAACAAATTAATTGATGAAACCATCCCTAAGGAAGCCCAGACATTTCTCCATTGCATATTCTTGGCTCCTTTGTCATAGATTCATTGACCATAAGTGCATGGGTTTCTTTCTGGGCTCTCTATTCTGTTCCAGTGATCGATGTTTTTGTGCCAGTACCATACTGTTTTGATTACTGTAGGTTTGTAGCACAGTCTGAAGCCAGGGAGCATGATTCCTCCAGTTGTGTTCTTCTTTCTCAAGACTGTTTTAACTATTCAGGATCTTTTGTGTTTCCATACAAAGTTTAAAATTATTTGTTCTAGGTCTGTGGAAAATGCCCTTGATATGTTGATACAGACTGCATTGAATCCGTAGATTTCCTTGGGTATGATGGTCATTTTAACAATATTAATTCTTCCAATCCGTGACTATGGTATATCTTTCCAGCTGTTTGTGTCATCTTTAATTTCTTGTATCAGTGTCGTATAGTTCCCTGGGTACAGGTCTTTTACCTCCTTAGGCAGATTTATTCTTATGTATTTTATTCTTTTTTACGTGATTGTAAATGGGATTGTTTCCTTAATTTCTCCTTCTGATAATTCACTGTTAGTGTATAGAAATACAATAGATTTCTATATATAAATTTTGTATCCTGCAAATTTACCAAGTTTATTTTTGAGCTCTAATAATTTTTTGATGGTGTCTTTCAGATTTTCTATGTATCATGCCATCTGCAAACAGTGACAGTTTTACTTTTTCCTTTCCATTTTGGAGTCCTTTTATTTATTTACTTTTCTTGTCTGATTGCTGTGGCTAGGACTTCCAAAACTACCTTCAATAAAAGTGGTGAGAGTGGGCATCCTTTTCTTGTTCCTGATCTTAGGGGAAATGCTTTCAGCTTTTCACCATTGAGTATGTTAGCTATGAGCTTGTCATATATGGCCTTTATTATGTTGAGGTATGTTCCCTCTATGCCCACTTTCTGGAGAGTTTTTACCATGAATGGATATTGAATTTTTTTCAAAAGCTTTTTCTTCATCTATTGAGATGATCATATGGTTTTTAGTCTTCAATTTGTTACTGTGATGATAAGAGACCTAAGACAGCTACAGAGGCTAAGTGACCTTTCCCTCCCTGAATGGGTAGGTATCCTTGTTCTGCCTTCTAATTGAGTTAGTATCTGAGTAAAGAACTGCCAGGTGTCATTTAGTTCACAGTACACTGCTGTGGCAATATAGAAATGAATTTGCCTAAATCATTTGGCTTTTCTAAATTATAGTAAATGAATATACTGAATGAATACTTCAACTTAAGGAAATGTTCTTAAAAATATATTAATGTAGGCACTTCAGCGGAGAATTGAAAGCAAAACAAATAACTCAGGTAAAGGGTTGAAATTAAGGTACACTCAGTTGTATCCAGTTTCCTTCTGTAAATCTCTCTTTTTAATTAGAGTGGACAGTCATTGGAGAATATCTGACTTGGGGCTAAGGAAATCTAAGCCTTCTTGGCCACACTGTATTCTCTTATGTCGTTTAATAAAGACACCAGTTGGGTTGCTGAAAAAGTAGTGGGAAAAATCAATCCCTCACATCCAAAGGGCGGCTCTTGAAAATATGTGGATTGTTGTAGTCATTTTGCTCTTCTGGCCTCAGAAGTTCTAATCTTAACCTTAGCCCTTCATGCAGAGAGACTTTTTAAACCAATTCCCACATTACTCATTATGTGACTGTTGAATAAGAGAAACCCAGCTCTTTTCTTATGCTTTCAACCAGTTATCTTCTTCAAAAATTTGTTTGGATTGTTATACCTTAATCTTGCCTGGCAAGGGACTTATGGGAAGGTTCTTATCGTTTGAAAGTTTGGTGCCAGTATCTGCAAAGAAAGAAGAAAGTAAAGAAGGAAAGGTGTGTTTATCAAACATCCCAATAGTGACGGTGTGTGAAAGCAACTTTTGAAAAAGTTTATCTGTCAGAGTTTAGCCGTATTATTACATTTTATTTTATTCATTGAACATAAATAATTATCAGTGAATCCTTTCTAGATTTTCTAGTTTCCCAAAGTTCCCTGTATTCACATTCTAAGCTGAAAAATGGTATTTTAAGTCACTGCTCTCCACCTTATATTATTTATAATCACCCTCATGACCTCTTCCTTCAAAGAAACGTGATCCTGAGAAGTGTCCTTTGTTTGTCTTTGTGGAATAAGTGATGGGGATGCATCCTGGAGACCTGTGAGATGTTTAAATTGTGGCCTAATGAAACTAGGATGGAGAGTTCTGGAAAGATCTGGAAAGATGGCTGGTAGAGTGTGGCCAGATGTGGGAGAAGAGACACGTACAGAGGGGGGAGAGGAAATTTTCAGAGGGAGAAAATTAAACAAAGAATTCAATAAGTTTTGTTGTGTGGTGTGGGATGCAAGCCTTTCTCTCCCCCTTTCCTTCACAATCTCTTTGTTAAAGACTGTGTTTTTCATTAGTTTGACTAAGATAGGATTGGCCGTTTTGTTTGGATACTGAGAATGGACCCATGGAAACAGTTACATTTGGGTTATCTCTGACTATCTTTAATGAAGAACATAAATATCGGCCACACTATCTATGCACATGCTATCACCATGCCTTTTTTGTTCTCTGTTCATATATCTAAGTCCTCTTCTTTGAGGTCAATCTCAAATCTCATCTGAAATGTACATTTATTGATAGATTCAACCCATAATGAACTGTCCCTTCTTTGTCCTCCTTAGGCTCTGATTATTTATAAAAACTCATTTTTGAACTTAGAAACTGTCCAATATGATATATTAGTTATTTCATCAGCATCTGTTATATCCTCAACACAGTTATAAGCTTTTGTGGGGCTGGGATCATACATTCTGTAATTTTTCTCAGTACTTACACTTACTTTGATAGAAAGCGCATTCATTCATCTAAACATCATTTATTGAGTGTTAATTAAATGTCTCAACGCAGTAAATATTGTTTGAATGAATGCATGCATGAATGAGGGAGTATGCAATAGGTAGCCTAATGTACCACCCGATGTGAAAAAACCAAAAACATAGACACAAAAGCAAGCCAAAAAGTGGCCCAGGACTTTCTGTAAAATATCCTGCTTTTGTTGGATGAGGCCATGAAAATCAAGATGCTCCTGAAAGGTCTTAAGAGCTGACCAAGAATGGTAAACAATTGAAATTCTCTCAGGCTTATTCAACCCTATCACTGGACACATTTATACCTCTCAGGAATGTTATTAAAAGAAGAGATTAATAAAGCTTTTAGAGATGAGTTGATAAATCTCTAAATATTTAAATCTTCATTTCCTCCTAGGTTTCTCTAATTTGGGTTTCAAAAGATTTCAAGAAACCACAGGATAATTAAAAAATTAGACATTATCTTTCTTACCTTCATGTTTTTTTTTTTTTTTTTTTTTTTTTTTTTTTGCGGTATGCGGGCCTCTCACTGTTGTGGCCTCCCCCGTTGCGGAGCACAGGCTCCGGACGCGCAGGCCCAGCGGCCATGGCTCACGGGCCCAGCCGCTCCGCGGCATATGGGATCCTCCCAGACCGGGGCACGAACCCGTATCCCCTGCATCGGCAGGCGGACTCTCAACCACTGCGCCACCAGGGAGGCCCTTTCTTACCTTCATGTTTTTTGATGGTAAACACATTTTATTTTCTCCATAGTGCTGCCCAATTTCCACCAGTACAGTTCTTAAGTGAATTTTGCTCTGGATGGTGGGATATATAAGATGTAAATGAATTGTTTGTATATGTTTTAGAATTCTTCAAAAGGGCCTGGCCATGGAAATGCATTGAATATTACTTAAATAAGTAAAGTAACTTCCTCAGAATTATTATTCTATTCTGGTTAGGATACTCTCTGCCCTGGCTTGTTAAAATTTCCCTCTAGAGTGGTTTTAATTTTGTTTCTGGTAGGGTCCTAGGATTTATTGCCACACCCATCCTGCATCTGTTTTTCTTTGAATTACTCTCCTTGCAGTTTCTGATTCCTACAGGGCCTTCCAGGTTAGTGACAAGCTGGCCATCACAACTCTGGGAAGGACAGGCCTACTTTTCAGAGGTGTTGATGTTTTCTGTACCTGAAGGTTTTCAAGAGATATCAGTCTTCCTCACCACCTCCCTTGGCCCTCTTAATGGACTAAGCAGTTCCTCATGAAATTTCTGTAGGATATCTGTACTAACTTCTCAATATTGTTCCATCCTGAGTCTAAATTCCTGGCCTCAAGGTAATGTTAGATTTCTAGCTCCAGCCCCTATTTACATAAGGCCTATACTAAGGAACGGAACCCATAGACATCAGTCTGCTCTTATTTCTCTGGATTTAATTTCTCTGTTACTTTCTGAAACATGCAGGTGTTCCTTTCTTTCTTTTAATCTCAGCTATGTGCTTTTAACTTTTTCAAAATTGACCCAGAATTTACATGTGTCTCCAGTAAGAGTACATTAAATTGAGCTTAGTCTGCTCTTCTACTGGCATATTTGAGATCCAAATAATTTGCTACTTAAGTGGATTCAGTTACCTGTATATTTCAGGCACCTAAAACTCACCATGTTCCAAATTTCCCCCTTTATTGTTAGTAATTTTCTTGGGAATCTGGATAACATTAGATGGAATAAAGTTAGTGAGTGGCCCAGGATTGCCTGAAATTTTGTTTGTCAGAGTGGCCAGGGAAAGTTAAGCAAAGAAGACAACCAAATGAAAAGCAGAATCACATTATTATGGCTGAGACAAGATTCCACGCAGAGCTCTCTGTAGAACTGGGTTGGGTCATAACTTATGCCAGAGCTCTAGGTGGGGTTGACACCATCTCATGCCAAGCTCTCAGTTCTGGGCTAACGTCATCTCTGGTCCACTCTATGGAGTGGAAACTTTGGAGGAATGGCCAATGTGTTCTGCGGTGTAGGAAGAGGGAAATTGTGAACGTTCCTTTCTAAATTGTGGAGGAACTAACCACTGTAAATGTGCCTTGAACTATGGTGTTTAATTTGACCAGTCAGATCAATGACTTTCCCCTTGAATGAAATGCTGCTACGTATATGAGCAGAAAAACAAAACTGGTATAAGGAATAGATAGCTAGTGGGAAGCGGCCGCATAGCACAGGGAGATCAGCTCTGTGCTTTGTGACCACCTAGAGGGGTGAGATAGGGAGGGTGGGAGGGAGGGAGATGCAAGAGGGAAGAGATATGGGGACATATGTATATGTATCACTGATTTACTTTGTTATAAAGCAGAAACTAACACACCATTGTAAAGCAATTATACTCCAATAAAGATGTTAAAAAAAAAAAACTAGTATAAGGAGATGGAGAGACTGGGAGTCTTATTTTCCCAGCAATTAACTTTTCCTCGACCATGACCTTCCCTTTGAGTCTCCTAGACCTTGGGGATGATCGCAACCCCTTGGGTTGGGTGTTTGCAACCCCATCTTCACTAGAACCTCTATAGTTAACTTTGATTTTTCCCACTCCGTCTATCCATCCCATGTATGCAGTCAGACATTTGATCTTGGACTTTTACTGACAAAATATCCTTGAATATAACCATTTCTTTTCACTCCCACTGCTACTGCTTTTGTCACTGCCTTAACTAGGGCTTTACCTTTAAGTCCTTTATATAAATATATAAATAAAATATACAAATAAATAAAATATAATATTAATTCTGATGATTTTAAAGTCTTTTCTTGATAAAGACTTTGCCTGATAAAGATACACAATATCTTATATAACTATTTTTGTATTATCTGTTCCTTTCTTAGAATTTTAGTCATATGATTCTATCTCTTGGTATGTCTAGAACTTTTTGATTGAATGCTGACTATTTTATTTGGCTTTTAAATTTTTCTCAGTGGAAATGTTGTTTTGCTTCAAAATATGTTACTCTACCTGGAAGTAGCAAATCTTCAAATTACAATTTTTTAAATGCTTTCAAATATCAATACTATAGGTGTCACAAAATCTAGAAAAATGACATTTGAAAATTAACTACTGCCAGATGTGTCTCTATAAAACTTTTTCCCCACTCTTGTAGCTATATATTCTTTAACTGCCTCCTCATATGACAGTTTATGTGTTTTAGAAATAAAATTTTCAGAAATAAACTTTGTAGTTTATAGACATAGATTTCTTTTAACATGGTTGATTAGAGTTTGCTTTTAGTTATTAATAGTTTAGAAAAGTTTATTTCAGCGTCACAATTTATTATTGATAATGTCACATTAATTTTCATTGTTAACTTTGAGAAAACCTCTATGGATTACTTCCTCATAAATATTTACTATTAAAAATGCATTACTGATTTCAGTACTGCTATAGGATTGTGCATTACAGGAATTCTGATAAAATACTCATTCACACCATTCCATTACACACATTATTGATGGGGTATATCCTTTTATTTATTTATTTATTTATTTATTTTTGACTGTGTTGTGTCTTCGTCGCTGTGCGCAGGCTTTCTCTAGTTGCAGCGACTGGGGGATACTCTTTGTTGTGGTGTGCAGGCTTCTTATTGCGGTGGCTTCTCTTGTTGCAAAGCACGGGCTCTAGGCACGCGAGCTTCAGTAGTTGTGGCTCGCAGGCTCAGTAGTTGTGGCTCACGGGCTCTAGAGCGCAGGCTCCAGAGTTGTGGCACACGGTCTTAGTTGCTCCGCAGCATGTGGGATCTTCCCGGACCAGGGCTCGAACCCGTGTCCCCTGCATTGTCAGGTGGCTTCCTAACCACTGTGCCATCAGGGAAGCCCCTGGAGTATATTTTTTTTTGTTTTTTTGTTTTTGCGGTATGCTGGCCTCTCACTGTTGTGGCCTCTCCCCGTTGCGGGGCACAGGCTCCGGACATGCAGGATCAGTGGCCATGGCTCACGGGCCTAGCTGCTACGCGGCATTTGGGATCTTCCCGGACCGAGGCACAAACCCGTGTCCCCTGCATCGGCAGGTGGACTCTCAACCACTGCACCACCAGGGAAGCCCTGGAGTATATTCCTGACAGCAGGAAATTTCCGTTTTGACTAAGCATTGAAGAAAACTGAATCTTTGACTTATCTTTCACATGCCTGGTGATTGAAATAATTTTCCACAGAATAACTTCTGGTTTTATATTTTTCAGTTCTTTTTTTCTTCTTCAAATGCACATGCTTTGAGAGCTGTGAAGTGCAAGACATGGCTATACTGTAAGGTGGTTTTTGTCCTTACGCTTCTGTGTCTTGTGCTAGTTAAGTCAGTAGAGTAGTCAGTAAGAGTACTGGAAGTTATTCCTGTAATGGGATATTATACAGTCAGTTACATATGGTGGTGTCTGAAAATCACATAATAGCCTCACTTAAAACATGTCCTTAGCCAGATTTCAAAAAAGCCTGTGACCAATCCAATATGATCCAACATAGCGGACTATGATAGAAGGAAAATTGGCAAAGAAATAGACGCTGGTCTTACCTGATGGAAGTTAAAATATCTCACTTTTGACAATTTTGCAAAAACCTATAATTACATGAACTAATTTCTAGGGTTCTTCGTAGGACCTAAAAAGGAACCCATAGAGTTGTGGAACAACAATAGAAGCTACTGTGATGAGAAGCCCCGGCACCACAACAAAGAGTAGCCCCCACTCGCCGCAACTAGAGAAAGGCTGCACGCAGCACTGAAGACCCAATGCAGCCAAAATAAAAATAAATAAATAAAAATAAATAGATTTATCTCTTAAAAAGTAATACTCAGGTTTGAGTCATGAGAAATTTGATGAGGAGAAATTAGCTAATGTTTTCAGAACTTTTAAAATATCAAACTCAGTCTCTAAGATCTTAGCATTATATACAACATCGGTTACTTATTTGTGGTTTGGGAAGGCCAATTTAAAATTTTCTCATCTTACTGTATTGAAATTCATGGCCCTAATGTTTTCCACGTTGACTATATGAATGATGAAGAAAAGTCAATCATGTATTTCATTTCCAACTGGACAGAAAACAATATTTTAAAAAGTGTTTGGACTACTGACTTTTGATTTCTTCTAAGGCAAATGGATAGGTAATTTTTATTCCCTGATTAGGAGAAAAATGGTGGAAGAGGGCAGGGTTAAGAATTAAGATTTCAAGAGCATGAGAGGTAGATGGCCAACCAGAGTTCCTAAGGTTCGGTGCCTGTAACTGTTGCCGCCGCTTAAGCCTGCCAAAGCAGTGGTACGGCTGCTGCGCTCGTGTTTGCTCCCTCTAGAAACGTTCTTGCCAGTAGTGGCGGCAGCGGGACTCAATTACCCCCTTTTTTCACTCTCTCCAGAAGCTCCAGATGGCGTCTTCCGTGGGCAACGTGGCCGACAGCACAGAACCAACGAAACGCATGCTTTCCTTCCAAGGGTTAGCTGAGTTGGCACATCGAGAATATCAGGCAGGAGATTTTGAGACAGCTGAGAGACACTGCATGCAGCTCTGGAGACAAGAGCCAGGCAATACTGGTGTACTTTTATTACTTTCATCTATACACTTCCAGTGTCGAAGGCTGGACAGATCTGCCCACTTTAGTACTCTGGCAATTAAACAGAACCCTCTTCTGGCAGAAGCCTATTCGAATTTGGGGAATGTGTACAAGGAAAGAGGGCAGTTGCAGGAAGCAACTGAGCATTACCGGCATGCATTGCGTCTCAAACCAGATTTCATCGATGGTTATATTAACCTGGCAGCCGCATTGGTAGCAGCAGGCGACATGGAAGGGGCAGTACAAGCTTACGTGTCTGCTCTTCAGTACAATCCTTATTTGTACTGTGTTCGCAGTGACCTGGGGAACCTGCTCAAAGCCCTGGGTGGCTTAGAAGAAGCCAAGGCATGTTATTTGAAAGCAATTGAGACGCAACCGAACTTTGCAGTAGCTTGGAGTAATCTTGGCTGTGTTTTCAATGCGCAAGGGGAGATTTGGCTTGCAATTCATCACTTTGAAAAGGCTGTCACCCTTGACCCCAATTTTCTGGATGCTTATATCAATTTAGGAAATGTCTTCAATGAGGCACGGATTTTTGACAGAGCTGTGGCAGCTTACCTTCGTGCCCTAAGCTTGAGTCCAAATCATGCAGTGGTACATGGCAACCTGGCTTGTGTATACCATGAGCAAGGCCTGATGGATCTGGCAATAGACACCTACAGGCGAGCTATTGAATTGCAACCACATTTCCCTGATGCTTACTGCAACCTAGGAAACGCTCTCAAAGAGAAGGACAGTGTTGCTGAAGCAGAAGCTTGTTATCATACAGCTCTCCGGCTGTGTCCCACCCATGCAGACTCTCTGAATAACCTAGCCAATATCAAAGGAGAACAGGGAAACAGTGAAGAGGCAGTTCGCTTGTATCGTAAAGCATTAGAGCTCTGCCCAGACTTTGCTGATGCCCATTCAAATTTAGCAAGTGTATTGAAGCAGCAGGGAAAACTGCATGAAGCTCTGATGCATTATAAGGAGGCTATTCGAATCAGTCCTACCTTTGCTGATGCCTACTGCAATATGGGAAACACCCTACGGGAGATGCAGGATGTTCAGGGAGCCTTGCAGTGTTATACTCATGCCATTCAGATCAGCCCTGCATTTGCGGATGCCCACAGCAATCTGGCTTCCATTCACCACGATTCAGGGAATATTCCAGAAGCAATTGCTTCTTATCGCACTGTTCTGAAGCTTCAACCTGACTTTCCTGACGCTTATTGTAATTTGGCTCATTGCCTGCAGGTTGTCTGTGATTGGACAGACTATGATGAGCGAATGAAGAAGTTGGTCAGCATTGTGGCTGACCAGTTGGAGAAGAATAGGTTGCCTTCTGTGCAGCCTCATCATAGTATGCTCTATCCTCTTTCTCATGGCTTCAGGAAGGCTATTGCTGAGAGGCATGGGAACCTCTGCTTGGCTAATATAAGTGTCCTTCATAAACCACCGTATGAACATCCAAAAGACTTGAAGCTCAGTGATGGTCGACTGCGTGTAGGATACGTGAGTTCTGACTTTGGGAATCATCCTACTTCTCATCTTATGCAGTCTATTCCAGGCATGCACAATCCTGATACATTTGAGATATTCTGTTATGCCCTGAGCCCACATGATGGCACAAACTTCCGAGCGAAGGTGATGGCAGAAGCCAATCATTTCATTGATCTTTCTCAGATTCCATGCAATGGGAAAGCAGCTGATTGCATCCATCAAGATGGTATACACATCCTTGTAAATCTGAATGGTTATACCAGGGGTGCTCGAAATGAACTCTTTGCTCTCAGGCCAGCTCCTATTCAGGCAATGTGGCTGGGGTACCCTGGGACTAGTGGCGCGCTTTTCATGGATTATATCATCACTGATCAGGAAACTTCACCTGCTGAAGTTGCTGAGCAGTATTCTGAGAAACTGGCTTATATGCCCCATACTTTCTTTATTGGTGACCATGCTAATATGTTCCCTCACCTGAAGAAAAAAGCCGTCATCGATTTTAAGTCCAATGGGCACATTTATGACAATCGGATTGTGCTGAATGGCATCGACCTCCAAGCATTTCTTGATAGTCTATCAGATGTGCAAATAGTCAAGATGAAATGTCCTGATGGAGAAGACAACGCAGACAGCAGTAATACAACTCTTAATATGCCTGTCATTCCTATGAATACTGTTGCAGAAGCAGTTATTGAAATGATTAACAGAGGACAAATTCAGATTACAATGAATGGATTCAATATTAGCAATGGACTGGCAACTACCCTGATCAACACTAAGGCTGCCACTGGAGAGGAGGTTCCCCGTACCATTATTGTAACCACACGTTCTCAGTACGGGTTACCGGAAGATGCCATTGTGTACTGTAACTTTAATCAGTTATACAAAATTGACCCATCTACCTTGCAGGTGTGGGCAAATATTCTGAAGCGTGTTCCCAATAGTGTACTGTGGCTGTTGCGTTTTCCAGCAGCAGGAGAAGCTAATATTCAACAGTACGCACAAAATATGGGCCTTCGCCCGAACCGTCTCATTTTTTCCCCTGTTGCTCCTAAAGAGGAACATGTTCGGAGAGGCCAGCTGGCTGATGTCTGCTTGGACACTCCACTCTGTAATGGACACACCACAGGGATGGACGTCCTTTGGGCAGGGACCCCCATGGTGACTATGCCAGGAGAGACTCTTGCTTCCCGAGTTGCAGCTTCCCAGCTCACTTGTTTAGGCTGTCTTGAGCTGATTGCTAAAAATAGACAAGAATATGAAGAGATAGCTGTGAAACTGGGAACTGATGTAGAATACCTGAAGAAAATTCGTGGCAAAGTCTGGAAGCAGAGAACAGCTAGCCCTCTGTTCAACACCAAACAATACACGATGGAACTAGAGTCGCTCTATCTACAGATGTGGGAGCATTATGCAGCTGGCAACAAGCCT
>NW_028294834.1:0-113000 GCF_964341445.2 Mesoplodon mirus | reverse complement strand
GGTTCACGGTGGGTGGCTGAGACTTTGGTTAATTCTTCTTCCTGCCGGGAAATTAGAGTGATATATGCCCGTCCAAATGCCTAACAGCTACTCTCTCATTGGTTCTCCCTCTTCCATTTCATCCTCTGCCAAACTGACAACCTGTGAGAACCAGGAGGTTAAAGGGGCTGTCTCTCCAAGTTGGGAGATTGATAGTAAATCAGTTGGAAAGTCAAACCGGAGCACCAGGAGAGGGATTATTCGGTGAGTTTTAGAGACCTTTCCTATTCACAGTGTGTCCATTCTCTACGTTTCCCGTACATGTTATAGCTGTAGTAATATTCCCTTCAACCTGGAGAGTTGGGACCCATGGAATGGGTGTCATGCATTATTGCTTTAAAGGGTCTGCATTTGCTCACCCAATCTCACCAATCCTCTCAGTCCCAAGTGTCCATCCTTATGCCACATCCAGCTGTCATTGTAGACAGGGTTATTCCAGGTTTCAACAGAGACCCTGAAGGAATTGTAAAGAATTTCCCTGTTTTTTTGTTTTGTTTTTGAAATTCCTTTTTATAGTGGGTTTGAACTGATTCTCACTGCCATGTTTATGCCAGTCTAGACACACTTTATTCCCTTACAGAGACATATCAATACATAGGTTTTAAGATTCTTACTAGTCAGATATATTCCTCTGCGGGAAATATGAGGTGTGAGTCCCTTTCACTGAGGAAGGTATAGGTAGGTCTTGTCTCTTCCATAGTTGGTTTTTGGAACGGTACCTGTGCTTATATCAAACTCTGGTTTTATGCATCACCCCACCTCTCCTTCCCCCTTAAGCAGGCATAAGAGTGTTTTCTAAATGTGAGACTCTGTTCTCTTTCCTAACTCAGTTCATGTGTAGCCATGTTTACAGGATCTTCATAACTGATATCTTATGATAAGCTTCTTTTTCTGTGTGACTTATTTCACTTGGAATCATCGTACCTGAATCCCCTCATTTTGCTGCTACTGGTCTTATGACATTGATTTCATGGCTGAGGGATATTCCATCGTACGTAAGTACCAAAATTTTTTGAACCATTTTTATCTTTCCTGGGATATTTCAGGTGTACCCAGTTGAGGTTCTTGTAAGCAGTGCAGCCCTAAATTTGAGGGTGGCTCTGTCTTATTGATTTTCAGTTTTCCCAAGGTAGATTCCCTAGACTGGAAGTGCCCTTGGCTCTGTAGCTCTGTTGTTTACTTGTTTTAGGGAACACAGTGCACTCCTCCAGAGAGGCAGTTGGCAATTTACATCCCGCCCATCAGCATAACAAGGCTCCCTGTTCTCCAGGGCCTGTCTTGCCTCTCTGGTATTTACATATTTTGTGGATGTCCCTTTTGACTGGTGGGAAGTGTTACTTCTTTGTAGTGCAGTTTTGGATTGCCCGCTTGCTTGCTTGGCCAAAAAGGGGCGTATGCGTTTTCTCCTGCATATATTCAGGAGAAAATGCATACGCCCTTTTGGCCAAGTGCATCATTGTCGAAGTTGTGCCCCTCTTCCTGTGCTTTACAGACGATTCCAACGTACCTCCTGAAATCTGTTTCCTGCTATTCAGCCTCACTTTCAAGTCCGCTTCTTTGCCTTCCCTCAACAGATTTCTGGACGATAGTTGGCTTTTATTACTCTGCCAGATTGTGAATTGCTCTGCCGCTGAGTTCCATTTTTCAACTCGTTTTTTGTGAGCTGAATGCAAGTCCAAATTTTGTTTCAGGACCTATACTGGTTCCCGATGGGTGGTTGAGACTTTGGTTAATTCTTCTTCCTGCCGGGAAATTAGAGTGACATATGCCCGTCCAAATGCCTAACAGCTACTCTCTCATTGGTTCTCCCTCTTCCCTTTCATCCTCGGCCAAATTGGCAACCTGTGAGAACCAGGAGGTTAAAGGGGCTATCTCTCCAAGTTGGGAGATTGATAGTAAAGCTGTTGGAAAGTCAAACTGGCGCACAAGGAGAGGGACTATTCGTTGAGTTTTAGAAACATTTCGTATTCACAGTGTGTCCATTCTCTAGGTTTCCTGTACATGATATAGCTGTAGTAATATTCCCTTCAACCTAGAGAGTTGGGACCCATGGAATGGGTGCCATGCATTATTGCTTTAAAGGGTCTGCATTTGCTCACCCAATCTCACCAACCCTCTCAGTCCCAAGTGTCCAGCCTTATGCCACATCCAGCTGTCATTGTAGACAAGGTCATTCCACGTTTCATCAGAGACCCTGAAGGAATTGTAAAGAATGTCCCTGTTTTTTTGTTTTGTTTTTGAAATTCCTTTTTATAGTGGGTTTGAGATGATTCTCGCTGCCATGTTTATGCCAGTCTAGACACACTTGAATCCCTTATGGAGACATATCAATACATAGGTTTTAAGATTCTTACTAGTCAGATATGTTCCTCTGTGGGAAATATGGGGTTTTTGATTCCCTTTCACTGAGGAAGGTGTAGGTCTTGTCTATTCCATAGTTGATTTTTGGATCGGTACCTGTGCTTATATCAAACTCTGGTTTTATGCATCACCCAACCTCTCCTTCCACCATAAGCAGGCATAAGAGTGTTTTCTAAATGTGAGACTCTGTTCTCTTTCCTAACTCAGTTCATGTGTAGCCATGTTTACAGGATCTTCATAACTGATATCTTATGATAAGCTTCTTTTTATGTGTGACTTATTTCACTTGAACTCATCGTACCTGAATCCACTCATTTTGCTGCTACTGGTCTTATGACATTGATTTCATGGCTGAGGGATATTCCATCGTACGTAAGTACCACAATTTTTTGAACAATTTTTATCTTTCCTGGGATATTTCAGGTGTACCCAGTTGAGGTTCTTATAAGCACTGCAGGCCTAAATTTGAAGGTGGCTCTGTCTTATTGATTTTCAGTTTACCCAAGGTAGATTCCCTAGACTGGAAGTGCCCTTGGCTCTGTAGCTCTGTTGTTTACTTGTTTTAGGGAACACGATGCACTCCTCCGGAGAGGCAGTTGGCAATTTACATCCCACCCATCAGCATAACAATGCTCCCTGTTCTCCAGGGCCTGTCTTGCCTTTCTGGTTTTTACACATTTTGTGGATGTCCCTTTTGACTAGTGGGAAGTGACACTTCTTTGTAGTGCAGATTTGCATTGCCCGCTTGCTTGCTTGGCCAAAAAGGGGCGTATGCGTTTTCTCCTGCATATATTCAGGAGAAAATGCATACGCCCATTTTGGCCAAGTGCATCATTGTCGAAGTTGTGACCCTCTTCCTGTGTTTTACAGGTGATTCCAACGTACATCTTGAAATCTGTTTCCTGCTATTCTGCCTCGATTTCAAGTCCACCTCATTGCCTTCCCTGAACAGATTTTGGGCTGATAGTTGTCCTTTATTACTCTGCCAGTTTGTGAATTGCTGTGCCCTTGAGCTCCATTTTTCAAGTCATTTTTTGTGAGCTGAACGCATGTCCAAAATTTTGGTTCAGTACCTATACTGGTTCACGGTGGGTGGCTGAGACATTGGTTAATTCTTCTTCCTGCCGGGAAATTAGAGTGACATATGCCCGTCCAAATGCCTAACAGCTACTCTCTCATTGGTTCTCCCTCTTCCCTTTCATCCTCTGCCAAACTGACAACCTGTGAGAACCAGGAGGTTAAAGGGGCTGTCTCTCCAAGTTGGGAGATTGATAGTAAATCAGTTGGAAAGTCAAGCCGGAGCACCAGGAGAGGGACTATTCGGTGAGTTTTAGAGACCTTTCGTATTCACAGTGTGTCCATTATCTAGGTTTCCCGTACATGTTATAGCTGTAGTAATATTCCCTTCAACCTGGAGAGTTGGGACCCATGGAATGGGTGCCATGCATTATTGCTTTAAAGGGTCTGCATTTGCTCACCCAATCTCACCAATCCTCTCAGTCCCAAGTGTCCAGCCTTATGCCACATCCGGCTGTCATTGTAGACAGGGATATTCCACGTATCATCAGAGACCCTGAAGGAATTGTAAAGAATTTCACTGTTTTTTTGTTTTGTTTTTTAAATTCCTTTTTATAGTCGGTTTGAGCTGATTCTCACTGCGATGTTTATGCCAGTCTAGACACACTTGATTCCCTTACGGAGACATATCAATACATAGGTTTTAATATTCTTACTAGTCAGATATATTCCTCTGCAAGAAATATGGGGTTTTGAGTCCCTTTCACTGAGGAAGGTATAGGTAGGTCTTGTCTATACCATAGTTGGTTTTTGGAACGGTACCTGTGCTTATATCAAACTCTGGTTTTATGCATCACCCCAGCTCTCCTTCCCCTTTAAGCAGGCATAAGAGTGTTTTCTAAATGTGAGACTCTGTTCTCTTTCCTAACTCAGTTCATGTGTAGCCATGTTTACAGGATCTTCATAAGTGATATCTTATGATAAGCTTCTTTTTCTGTGTCACTTATTTCACTTAGAATGATCGTACATGAATCCACTCATTTTGCTGCTACTGGTCTTATGACATTGATTTCATGGCTGATTGATATTCCATCGTACGTAAGTACAACAATTTTTTGAACCATTTTTTATCTTTCTTGGGATATTTCAGGTGTACCCAGTTGAGGTTCTTGTAAGCAGTGCAGCCCTAAATTTGAGGGTGGCTCTGTCTTATTGATTTTCAGTTTTCCCAAGATATATTCCCTAGACTGGAAGTGCCCTTGGCTCTGTAGCTCTGTTGTTTACTTGTTTTAGGGAACACAATGCACTCCTCCAGAGAGGCAGTTGGCAGTTTACATCCCGCCCATCAGCATAACAAGGCTCCCTGTTCTCCAGGGCCTGTCTTGCCTTTCTGATATTTACACATTTTGTGGATGTCTCTTTTGACCGGTGGGAAGTGATACTTCTTTGTAGTGCAGATTTGCATTGCCCGCTTGCTTGCTTGGCCAAAAAGGGGCGTATGCGTTTTCTCCTGCATATATTCAGGAGAAAATGCATACGACCTTTTTGGCCAAGTGCATCATTGTCGAAGTTGTGACCCTCTTCCTGTGCTTTACAGGTGATTCCAACGTACCTCTTGAAATCTGTTTCCTGCTATTCTGCCTCGCTTTCAAGTCCACCTCGTTTCCTTCCCTCAACATATTTTGGGATGATAGTTGTCCTTTATTTCTCTGCCAGTTTGTGAATTGCTGTTCCCTTGAGCTCCATTTTTCAACTCGTTTTTTGTGAGCTGAACGCATGTCCAATATTTTGGTTCAGGATCTATACTGGTTCACGGTGGGTGGCTGAGACTTTGGTTAATTCTTCTTCCTGCCGGGAAATTAGAGTGATATATGCCCGTCCAAATGCCTAACAGCTACTCTCTCATTGGTTCTCCCTCTTCCATTTCATCCTCTGCCAAACTGACAACCTGTGAGAACCAGGAGGTTAAAGGGGCTGTCTCTCCAAGTTGGGAGATTGATAGTAAATCAGTTGGAAAGTCAAACCGGAGCACCAGGAGAGGGATTATTCGGTGAGTTTTAGAGACCTTTCCTATTCACAGTGTGTCCATTCTCTACGTTTCCCGTACATGTTATAGCTGTAGTAATATTCCCTTCAACCTGGAGAGTTGGGACCCATGGAATGGGTGTCATGCATTATTGCTTTAAAGGGTCTGCATTTGCTCACCCAATCTCACCAATCCTCTCAGTCCCAAGTGTCCATCCTTATGCCACATCCAGCTGTCATTGTAGACAGGGTTATTCCAGGTTTCAACAGAGACCCTGAAGGAATTGTAAAGAATTTCCCTGTTTTTTTGTTTTGTTTTTGAAATTCCTTTTTATAGTGGGTTTGAACTGATTCTCACTGCCATGTTTATGCCAGTCTAGACACACTTTATTCCCTTACAGAGACATATCAATACATAGGTTTTAAGATTCTTACTAGTCAGATATATTCCTCTGCGGGAAATATGAGGTGTGAGTCCCTTTCACTGAGGAAGGTATAGGTAGGTCTTGTCTCTTCCATAGTTGGTTTTTGGAACGGTACCTGTGCTTATATCAAACTCTGGTTTTATGCATCACCCCACCTCTCCTTCCCCCTTAAGCAGGCATAAGAGTGTTTTCTAAATGTGAGACTCTGTTCTCTTTCCTAACTCAGTTCATGTGTAGCCATGTTTACAGGATCTTCATAACTGATATCTTATGATAAGCTTCTTTTTCTGTGTGACTTATTTCACTTGGAATCATCGTACCTGAATCCCCTCATTTTGCTGCTACTGGTCTTATGACATTGATTTCATGGCTGAGGGATATTCCATCGTACGTAAGTACCAAAATTTTTTGAACCATTTTTATCTTTCCTGGGATATTTCAGGTGTACCCAGTTGAGGTTCTTGTAAGCAGTGCAGCCCTAAATTTGAGGGTGGCTCTGTCTTATTGATTTTCAGTTTTCCCAAGGTAGATTCCCTAGACTGGAAGTGCCCTTGGCTCTGTAGCTCTGTTGTTTACTTGTTTTAGGGAACACAGTGCACTCCTCCAGAGAGGCAGTTGGCAATTTACATCCCGCCCATCAGCATAACAAGGCTCCCTGTTCTCCAGGGCCTGTCTTGCCTCTCTGGTATTTACATATTTTGTGGATGTCCCTTTTGACTGGTGGGAAGTGTTACTTCTTTGTAGTGCAGTTTTGGATTGCCCGCTTGCTTGCTTGGCCAAAAAGGGGCGTATGCGTTTTCTCCTGCATATATTCAGGAGAAAATGCATACGCCCTTTTGGCCAAGTGCATCATTGTCGAAGTTGTGCCCCTCTTCCTGTGCTTTACAGACGATTCCAACGTACCTCCTGAAATCTGTTTCCTGCTATTCAGCCTCACTTTCAAGTCCGCTTCTTTGCCTTCCCTCAACAGATTTCTGGACGATAGTTGGCTTTTATTACTCTGCCAGATTGTGAATTGCTCTGCCGCTGAGTTCCATTTTTCAACTCGTTTTTTGTGAGCTGAATGCAAGTCCAAATTTTGTTTCAGGACCTATACTGGATCCCGATGGGTGGTTGAGACTTTGGTTAATTCTTCTTCCTGCCGGGAAATTAGAGTGACATATGCCCGTCCAAATGCCTAACAGCTACTCTCTCATTGGTTCTCCCTCTTCCCTTTCATCCTCGGCCAAATTGGCAACCTGTGAGAACCAGGAGGTTAAAGGGGCTATCTCTCCAAGTTGGGAGATTGATAGTAAAGCTGTTGGAAAGTCAAACTGGCGCACAAGGAGAGGGACTATTCGTTGAGTTTTAGAAACATTTCGTATTCACAGTGTGTCCATTCTCTAGGTTTCCTGTACATGATATAGCTGTAGTAATATTCCCTTCAACCTAGAGAGTTGGGACCCATGGAATGGGTGCCATGCATTATTGCTTTAAAGGGTCTGCATTTGCTCACCCAATCTCACCAACCCTCTCAGTCCCAAGTGTCCAGCCTTATGCCACATCCAGCTGTCATTGTAGACAAGGTCATTCCACGTTTCATCAGAGACCCTGAAGGAATTGTAAAGAATGTCCCTGTTTTTTTGTTTTGTTTTTGAAATTCCTTTTTATAGTGGGTTTGAGATGATTCTCGCTGCCATGTTTATGCCAGTCTAGACACACTTGAATCCCTTATGGAGACATATCAATACATAGGTTTTAAGATTCTTACTAGTCAGATATGTTCCTCTGTGGGAAATATGGGGTTTTTGATTCCCTTTCACTGAGGAAGGTGTAGGTCTTGTCTATTCCATAGTTGATTTTTGGATCGGTACCTGTGCTTATATCAAACTCTGGTTTTATGCATCACCCAACCTCTCCTTCCACCATAAGCAGGCATAAGAGTGTTTTCTAAATGTGAGACTCTGTTCTCTTTCCTAACTCAGTTCATGTGTAGCCATGTTTACAGGATCTTCATAACTGATATCTTATGATAAGCTTCTTTTTATGTGTGACTTATTTCACTTGAACTCATCGTACCTGAATCCACTCATTTTGCTGCTACTGGTCTTATGACATTGATTTCATGGCTGAGGGATATTCCATCGTACGTAAGTACCACAATTTTTTGAACAATTTTTATCTTTCCTGGGATATTTCAGGTGTACCCAGTTGAGGTTCTTATAAGCACTGCAGGCCTAAATTTGAAGGTGGCTCTGTCTTATTGATTTTCAGTTTACCCAAGGTAGATTCCCTAGACTGGAAGTGCCCTTGGCTCTGTAGCTCTGTTGTTTACTTGTTTTAGGGAACACGATGCACTCCTCCGGAGAGGCAGTTGGCAATTTACATCCCACCCATCAGCATAACAATGCTCCCTGTTCTCCAGGGCCTGTCTTGCCTTTCTGGTTTTTACACATTTTGTGGATGTCCCTTTTGACTAGTGGGAAGTGACACTTCTTTGTAGTGCAGATTTGCATTGCCCGCTTGCTTGCTTGGCCAAAAAGGGGCGTATGCGTTTTCTCCTGCATATATTCAGGAGAAAATGCATACGCCCATTTTGGCCAAGTGCATCATTGTCGAAGTTGTGACCCTCTTCCTGTGTTTTACAGGTGATTCCAACGTACATCTTGAAATCTGTTTCCTGCTATTCTGCCTCGATTTCAAGTCCACCTCATTGCCTTCCCTGAACAGATTTTGGGCTGATAGTTGTCCTTTATTACTCTGCCAGTTTGTGAATTGCTGTGCCCTTGAGCTCCATTTTTCAAGTCATTTTTTGTGAGCTGAACGCATGTCCAAAATTTTGGTTCAGTACCTATACTGGTTCACGGTGGGTGGCTGAGACATTGGTTAATTCTTCTTCCTGCCGGGAAATTAGAGTGACATATGCCCGTCCAAATGCCTAACAGCTACTCTCTCATTGGTTCTCCCTCTTCCCTTTCATCCTCTGCCAAACTGACAACCTGTGAGAACCAGGAGGTTAAAGGGGCTGTCTCTCCAAGTTGGGAGATTGATAGTAAATCAGTTGGAAAGTCAAGCCGGAGCACCAGGAGAGGGACTATTCGGTGAGTTTTAGAGACCTTTCGTATTCACAGTGTGTCCATTATCTAGGTTTCCCGTACATGTTATAGCTGTAGTAATATTCCCTTCAACCTGGAGAGTTGGGACCCATGGAATGGGTGCCATGCATTATTGCTTTAAAGGGTCTGCATTTGCTCACCCAATCTCACCAATCCTCTCAGTCCCAAGTGTCCAGCCTTATGCCACATCCGGCTGTCATTGTAGACAGGGATATTCCACGTATCATCAGAGACCCTGAAGGAATTGTAAAGAATTTCACTGTTTTTTTGTTTTGTTTTTTAAATTCCTTTTTATAGTCGGTTTGAGCTGATTCTCACTGCGATGTTTATGCCAGTCTAGACACACTTGATTCCCTTACGGAGACATATCAATACATAGGTTTTAATATTCTTACTAGTCAGATATATTCCTCTGCAAGAAATATGGGGTTTTGAGTCCCTTTCACTGAGGAAGGTATAGGTAGGTCTTGTCTATACCATAGTTGGTTTTTGGAACGGTACCTGTGCTTATATCAAACTCTGGTTTTATGCATCACCCCAGCTCTCCTTCCCCTTTAAGCAGGCATAAGAGTGTTTTCTAAATGTGAGACTCTGTTCTCTTTCCTAACTCAGTTCATGTGTAGCCATGTTTACAGGATCTTCATAAGTGATATCTTATGATAAGCTTCTTTTTCTGTGTCACTTATTTCACTTAGAATGATCGTACATGAATCCACTCATTTTGCTGCTACTGGTCTTATGACATTGATTTCATGGCTGATTGATATTCCATCGTACGTAAGTACAACAATTTTTTGAACCATTTTTTATCTTTCTTGGGATATTTCAGGTGTACCCAGTTGAGGTTCTTGTAAGCAGTGCAGCCCTAAATTTGAGGGTGGCTCTGTCTTATTGATTTTCAGTTTTCCCAAGATATATTCCCTAGACTGGAAGTGCCCTTGGCTCTGTAGCTCTGTTGTTTACTTGTTTTAGGGAACACAATGCACTCCTCCAGAGAGGCAGTTGGCAGTTTACATCCCGCCCATCAGCATAACAAGGCTCCCTGTTCTCCAGGGCCTGTCTTGCCTTTCTGATATTTACACATTTTGTGGATGTCTCTTTTGACCGGTGGGAAGTGATACTTCTTTGTAGTGCAGATTTGCATTGCCCGCTTGCTTGCTTGGCCAAAAAGGGGCGTATGCGTTTTCTCCTGCATATATTCAGGAGAAAATGCATACGACCTTTTTGGCCAAGTGCATCATTGTCGAAGTTGTGACCCTCTTCCTGTGCTTTACAGGTGATTCCAACGTACCTCTTGAAATCTGTTTCCTGCTATTCTGCCTCGCTTTCAAGTCCACCTCGTTTCCTTCCCTCAACATATTTTGGGATGATAGTTGTCCTTTATTTCTCTGCCAGTTTGTGAATTGCTGTTCCCTTGAGCTCCATTTTTCAACTCGTTTTTTGTGAGCTGAACGCATGTCCAATATTTTGGTTCAGGATCTATACTGGTTCACGGTGGGTGGCTGAGACTTTGGTTAATTCTTCTTCCTGCCGGGAAATTAGAGTGATATATGCCCGTCCAAATGCCTAACAGCTACTCTCTCATTGGTTCTCCCTCTTCCATTTCATCCTCTGCCAAACTGACAACCTGTGAGAACCAGGAGGTTAAAGGGGCTGTCTCTCCAAGTTGGGAGATTGATAGTAAATCAGTTGGAAAGTCAAACCGGAGCACCAGGAGAGGGATTATTCGGTGAGTTTTAGAGACCTTTCCTATTCACAGTGTGTCCATTCTCTACGTTTCCCGTACATGTTATAGCTGTAGTAATATTCCCTTCAACCTGGAGAGTTGGGACCCATGGAATGGGTGTCATGCATTATTGCTTTAAAGGGTCTGCATTTGCTCACCCAATCTCACCAATCCTCTCAGTCCCAAGTGTCCATCCTTATGCCACATCCAGCTGTCATTGTAGACAGGGTTATTCCAGGTTTCAACAGAGACCCTGAAGGAATTGTAAAGAATTTCCCTGTTTTTTTGTTTTGTTTTTGAAATTCCTTTTTATAGTGGGTTTGAACTGATTCTCACTGCCATGTTTATGCCAGTCTAGACACACTTTATTCCCTTACAGAGACATATCAATACATAGGTTTTAAGATTCTTACTAGTCAGATATATTCCTCTGCGGGAAATATGAGGTGTGAGTCCCTTTCACTGAGGAAGGTATAGGTAGGTCTTGTCTCTTCCATAGTTGGTTTTTGGAACGGTACCTGTGCTTATATCAAACTCTGGTTTTATGCATCACCCCACCTCTCCTTCCCCCTTAAGCAGGCATAAGAGTGTTTTCTAAATGTGAGACTCTGTTCTCTTTCCTAACTCAGTTCATGTGTAGCCATGTTTACAGGATCTTCATAACTGATATCTTATGATAAGCTTCTTTTTCTGTGTGACTTATTTCACTTGGAATCATCGTACCTGAATCCCCTCATTTTGCTGCTACTGGTCTTATGACATTGATTTCATGGCTGAGGGATATTCCATCGTACGTAAGTACCAAAATTTTTTGAACCATTTTTATCTTTCCTGGGATATTTCAGGTGTACCCAGTTGAGGTTCTTGTAAGCAGTGCAGCCCTAAATTTGAGGGTGGCTCTGTCTTATTGATTTTCAGTTTTCCCAAGGTAGATTCCCTAGACTGGAAGTGCCCTTGGCTCTGTAGCTCTGTTGTTTACTTGTTTTAGGGAACACAGTGCACTCCTCCAGAGAGGCAGTTGGCAATTTACATCCCGCCCATCAGCATAACAAGGCTCCCTGTTCTCCAGGGCCTGTCTTGCCTCTCTGGTATTTACATATTTTGTGGATGTCCCTTTTGACTGGTGGGAAGTGTTACTTCTTTGTAGTGCAGTTTTGGATTGCCCGCTTGCTTGCTTGGCCAAAAAGGGGCGTATGCGTTTTCTCCTGCATATATTCAGGAGAAAATGCATACGCCCTTTTGGCCAAGTGCATCATTGTCGAAGTTGTGCCCCTCTTCCTGTGCTTTACAGACGATTCCAACGTACCTCCTGAAATCTGTTTCCTGCTATTCAGCCTCACTTTCAAGTCCGCTTCTTTGCCTTCCCTCAACAGATTTCTGGACGATAGTTGGCTTTTATTACTCTGCCAGATTGTGAATTGCTCTGCCGCTGAGTTCCATTTTTCAACTCGTTTTTTGTGAGCTGAATGCAAGTCCAAATTTTGTTTCAGGACCTATACTGGATCCCGATGGGTGGTTGAGACTTTGGTTAATTCTTCTTCCTGCCGGGAAATTAGAGTGACATATGCCCGTCCAAATGCCTAACAGCTACTCTCTCATTGGTTCTCCCTCTTCCCTTTCATCCTCGGCCAAATTGGCAACCTGTGAGAACCAGGAGGTTAAAGGGGCTATCTCTCCAAGTTGGGAGATTGATAGTAAAGCTGTTGGAAAGTCAAACTGGCGCACAAGGAGAGGGACTATTCGTTGAGTTTTAGAAACATTTCGTATTCACAGTGTGTCCATTCTCTAGGTTTCCTGTACATGATATAGCTGTAGTAATATTCCCTTCAACCTAGAGAGTTGGGACCCATGGAATGGGTGCCATGCATTATTGCTTTAAAGGGTCTGCATTTGCTCACCCAATCTCACCAACCCTCTCAGTCCCAAGTGTCCAGCCTTATGCCACATCCAGCTGTCATTGTAGACAAGGTCATTCCACGTTTCATCAGAGACCCTGAAGGAATTGTAAAGAATGTCCCTGTTTTTTTGTTTTGTTTTTGAAATTCCTTTTTATAGTGGGTTTGAGATGATTCTCGCTGCCATGTTTATGCCAGTCTAGACACACTTGAATCCCTTATGGAGACATATCAATACATAGGTTTTAAGATTCTTACTAGTCAGATATGTTCCTCTGTGGGAAATATGGGGTTTTTGATTCCCTTTCACTGAGGAAGGTGTAGGTCTTGTCTATTCCATAGTTGATTTTTGGATCGGTACCTGTGCTTATATCAAACTCTGGTTTTATGCATCACCCAACCTCTCCTTCCACCATAAGCAGGCATAAGAGTGTTTTCTAAATGTGAGACTCTGTTCTCTTTCCTAACTCAGTTCATGTGTAGCCATGTTTACAGGATCTTCATAACTGATATCTTATGATAAGCTTCTTTTTATGTGTGACTTATTTCACTTGAACTCATCGTACCTGAATCCACTCATTTTGCTGCTACTGGTCTTATGACATTGATTTCATGGCTGAGGGATATTCCATCGTACGTAAGTACCACAATTTTTTGAACAATTTTTATCTTTCCTGGGATATTTCAGGTGTACCCAGTTGAGGTTCTTATAAGCACTGCAGGCCTAAATTTGAAGGTGGCTCTGTCTTATTGATTTTCAGTTTACCCAAGGTAGATTCCCTAGACTGGAAGTGCCCTTGGCTCTGTAGCTCTGTTGTTTACTTGTTTTAGGGAACACGATGCACTCCTCCGGAGAGGCAGTTGGCAATTTACATCCCACCCATCAGCATAACAATGCTCCCTGTTCTCCAGGGCCTGTCTTGCCTTTCTGGTTTTTACACATTTTGTGGATGTCCCTTTTGACTAGTGGGAAGTGACACTTCTTTGTAGTGCAGATTTGCATTGCCCGCTTGCTTGCTTGGCCAAAAAGGGGCGTATGCGTTTTCTCCTGCATATATTCAGGAGAAAATGCATACGCCCATTTTGGCCAAGTGCATCATTGTCGAAGTTGTGACCCTCTTCCTGTGTTTTACAGGTGATTCCAACGTACATCTTGAAATCTGTTTCCTGCTATTCTGCCTCGATTTCAAGTCCACCTCATTGCCTTCCCTGAACAGATTTTGGGCTGATAGTTGTCCTTTATTACTCTGCCAGTTTGTGAATTGCTGTGCCCTTGAGCTCCATTTTTCAAGTCATTTTTTGTGAGCTGAACGCATGTCCAAAATTTTGGTTCAGTACCTATACTGGTTCACGGTGGGTGGCTGAGACATTGGTTAATTCTTCTTCCTGCCGGGAAATTAGAGTGACATATGCCCGTCCAAATGCCTAACAGCTACTCTCTCATTGGTTCTCCCTCTTCCCTTTCATCCTCTGCCAAACTGACAACCTGTGAGAACCAGGAGGTTAAAGGGGCTGTCTCTCCAAGTTGGGAGATTGATAGTAAATCAGTTGGAAAGTCAAGCCGGAGCACCAGGAGAGGGACTATTCGGTGAGTTTTAGAGACCTTTCGTATTCACAGTGTGTCCATTATCTAGGTTTCCCGTACATGTTATAGCTGTAGTAATATTCCCTTCAACCTGGAGAGTTGGGACCCATGGAATGGGTGCCATGCATTATTGCTTTAAAGGGTCTGCATTTGCTCACCCAATCTCACCAATCCTCTCAGTCCCAAGTGTCCAGCCTTATGCCACATCCGGCTGTCATTGTAGACAGGGATATTCCACGTATCATCAGAGACCCTGAAGGAATTGTAAAGAATTTCACTGTTTTTTTGTTTTGTTTTTTAAATTCCTTTTTATAGTCGGTTTGAGCTGATTCTCACTGCGATGTTTATGCCAGTCTAGACACACTTGATTCCCTTACGGAGACATATCAATACATAGGTTTTAATATTCTTACTAGTCAGATATATTCCTCTGCAAGAAATATGGGGTTTTGAGTCCCTTTCACTGAGGAAGGTATAGGTAGGTCTTGTCTATACCATAGTTGGTTTTTGGAACGGTACCTGTGCTTATATCAAACTCTGGTTTTATGCATCACCCCAGCTCTCCTTCCCCTTTAAGCAGGCATAAGAGTGTTTTCTAAATGTGAGACTCTGTTCTCTTTCCTAACTCAGTTCATGTGTAGCCATGTTTACAGGATCTTCATAAGTGATATCTTATGATAAGCTTCTTTTTCTGTGTCACTTATTTCACTTAGAATGATCGTACATGAATCCACTCATTTTGCTGCTACTGGTCTTATGACATTGATTTCATGGCTGATTGATATTCCATCGTACGTAAGTACAACAATTTTTTGAACCATTTTTTATCTTTCTTGGGATATTTCAGGTGTACCCAGTTGAGGTTCTTGTAAGCAGTGCAGCCCTAAATTTGAGGGTGGCTCTGTCTTATTGATTTTCAGTTTTCCCAAGATATATTCCCTAGACTGGAAGTGCCCTTGGCTCTGTAGCTCTGTTGTTTACTTGTTTTAGGGAACACAATGCACTCCTCCAGAGAGGCAGTTGGCAGTTTACATCCCGCCCATCAGCATAACAAGGCTCCCTGTTCTCCAGGGCCTGTCTTGCCTTTCTGATATTTACACATTTTGTGGATGTCTCTTTTGACCGGTGGGAAGTGATACTTCTTTGTAGTGCAGATTTGCATTGCCCGCTTGCTTGCTTGGCCAAAAAGGGGCGTATGCGTTTTCTCCTGCATATATTCAGGAGAAAATGCATACGACCTTTTTGGCCAAGTGCATCATTGTCGAAGTTGTGACCCTCTTCCTGTGCTTTACAGGTGATTCCAACGTACCTCTTGAAATCTGTTTCCTGCTATTCTGCCTCGCTTTCAAGTCCACCTCGTTTCCTTCCCTCAACATATTTTGGGATGATAGTTGTCCTTTATTTCTCTGCCAGTTTGTGAATTGCTGTTCCCTTGAGCTCCATTTTTCAACTCGTTTTTTGTGAGCTGAACGCATGTCCAATATTTTGGTTCAGGATCTATACTGGTTCACGGTGGGTGGCTGAGACTTTGGTTAATTCTTCTTCCTGCCGGGAAATTAGAGTGATATATGCCCGTCCAAATGCCTAACAGCTACTCTCTCATTGGTTCTCCCTCTTCCATTTCATCCTCTGCCAAACTGACAACCTGTGAGAACCAGGAGGTTAAAGGGGCTGTCTCTCCAAGTTGGGAGATTGATAGTAAATCAGTTGGAAAGTCAAACCGGAGCACCAGGAGAGGGATTATTCGGTGAGTTTTAGAGACCTTTCCTATTCACAGTGTGTCCATTCTCTACGTTTCCCGTACATGTTATAGCTGTAGTAATATTCCCTTCAACCTGGAGAGTTGGGACCCATGGAATGGGTGTCATGCATTATTGCTTTAAAGGGTCTGCATTTGCTCACCCAATCTCACCAATCCTCTCAGTCCCAAGTGTCCATCCTTATGCCACATCCAGCTGTCATTGTAGACAGGGTTATTCCAGGTTTCAACAGAGACCCTGAAGGAATTGTAAAGAATTTCCCTGTTTTTTTGTTTTGTTTTTGAAATTCCTTTTTATAGTGGGTTTGAACTGATTCTCACTGCCATGTTTATGCCAGTCTAGACACACTTTATTCCCTTACAGAGACATATCAATACATAGGTTTTAAGATTCTTACTAGTCAGATATATTCCTCTGCGGGAAATATGAGGTGTGAGTCCCTTTCACTGAGGAAGGTATAGGTAGGTCTTGTCTCTTCCATAGTTGGTTTTTGGAACGGTACCTGTGCTTATATCAAACTCTGGTTTTATGCATCACCCCACCTCTCCTTCCCCCTTAAGCAGGCATAAGAGTGTTTTCTAAATGTGAGACTCTGTTCTCTTTCCTAACTCAGTTCATGTGTAGCCATGTTTACAGGATCTTCATAACTGATATCTTATGATAAGCTTCTTTTTCTGTGTGACTTATTTCACTTGGAATCATCGTACCTGAATCCCCTCATTTTGCTGCTACTGGTCTTATGACATTGATTTCATGGCTGAGGGATATTCCATCGTACGTAAGTACCAAAATTTTTTGAACCATTTTTATCTTTCCTGGGATATTTCAGGTGTACCCAGTTGAGGTTCTTGTAAGCAGTGCAGCCCTAAATTTGAGGGTGGCTCTGTCTTATTGATTTTCAGTTTTCCCAAGGTAGATTCCCTAGACTGGAAGTGCCCTTGGCTCTGTAGCTCTGTTGTTTACTTGTTTTAGGGAACACAGTGCACTCCTCCAGAGAGGCAGTTGGCAATTTACATCCCGCCCATCAGCATAACAAGGCTCCCTGTTCTCCAGGGCCTGTCTTGCCTCTCTGGTATTTACATATTTTGTGGATGTCCCTTTTGACTGGTGGGAAGTGTTACTTCTTTGTAGTGCAGTTTTGGATTGCCCGCTTGCTTGCTTGGCCAAAAAGGGGCGTATGCGTTTTCTCCTGCATATATTCAGGAGAAAATGCATACGCCCTTTTGGCCAATTGCATCATTGTCGAAGTTGTGCCCCTCTTCCTGTGCTTTACAGACGATTCCAACGTACCTCCTGAAATCTGTTTCCTGCTATTCAGCCTCACTTTCAAGTCCGCTTCTTTGCCTTCCCTCAACAGATTTCTGGACGATAGTTGGCTTTTATTACTCTGCCAGATTGTGAATTGCTCTGCCGCTGAGTTCCATTTTTCAACTCGTTTTTTGTGAGCTGAATGCAAGTCCAAATTTTGTTTCAGGACCTATACTGGATCCCGATGGGTGGTTGAGACTTTGGTTAATTCTTCTTCCTGCCGGGAAATTAGAGTGACATATGCCCGTCCAAATGCCTAACAGCTACTCTCTCATTGGTTCTCCCTCTTCCCTTTCATCCTCGGCCAAATTGGCAACCTGTGAGAACCAGGAGGTTAAAGGGGCTATCTCTCCAAGTTGGGAGATTGATAGTAAAGCTGTTGGAAAGTCAAACTGGCGCACAAGGAGAGGGACTATTCGTTGAGTTTTAGAAACATTTCGTATTCACAGTGTGTCCATTCTCTAGGTTTCCTGTACATGATATAGCTGTAGTAATATTCCCTTCAACCTAGAGAGTTGGGACCCATGGAATGGGTGCCATGCATTATTGCTTTAAAGGGTCTGCATTTGCTCACCCAATCTCACCAACCCTCTCAGTCCCAAGTGTCCAGCCTTATGCCACATCCAGCTGTCATTGTAGACAAGGTCATTCCACGTTTCATCAGAGACCCTGAAGGAATTGTAAAGAATGTCCCTGTTTTTTTGTTTTGTTTTTGAAATTCCTTTTTATAGTGGGTTTGAGATGATTCTCGCTGCCATGTTTATGCCAGTCTAGACACACTTGAATCCCTTATGGAGACATATCAATACATAGGTTTTAAGATTCTTACTAGTCAGATATGTTCCTCTGTGGGAAATATGGGGTTTTTGATTCCCTTTCACTGAGGAAGGTGTAGGTCTTGTCTATTCCATAGTTGATTTTTGGATCGGTACCTGTGCTTATATCAAACTCTGGTTTTATGCATCACCCAACCTCTCCTTCCACCATAAGCAGGCATAAGAGTGTTTTCTAAATGTGAGACTCTGTTCTCTTTCCTAACTCAGTTCATGTGTAGCCATGTTTACAGGATCTTCATAACTGATATCTTATGATAAGCTTCTTTTTATGTGTGACTTATTTCACTTGAACTCATCGTACCTGAATCCACTCATTTTGCTGCTACTGGTCTTATGACATTGATTTCATGGCTGAGGGATATTCCATCGTACGTAAGTACCACAATTTTTTGAACAATTTTTATCTTTCCTGGGATATTTCAGGTGTACCCAGTTGAGGTTCTTATAAGCACTGCAGGCCTAAATTTGAAGGTGGCTCTGTCTTATTGATTTTCAGTTTACCCAAGGTAGATTCCCTAGACTGGAAGTGCCCTTGGCTCTGTAGCTCTGTTGTTTACTTGTTTTAGGGAACACGATGCACTCCTCCGGAGAGGCAGTTGGCAATTTACATCCCACCCATCAGCATAACAATGCTCCCTGTTCTCCAGGGCCTGTCTTGCCTTTCTGGTTTTTACACATTTTGTGGATGTCCCTTTTGACTAGTGGGAAGTGACACTTCTTTGTAGTGCAGATTTGCATTGCCCGCTTGCTTGCTTGGCCAAAAAGGGGCGTATGCGTTTTCTCCTGCATATATTCAGGAGAAAATGCATACGCCCATTTTGGCCAAGTGCATCATTGTCGAAGTTGTGACCCTCTTCCTGTGTTTTACAGGTGATTCCAACGTACATCTTGAAATCTGTTTCCTGCTATTCTGCCTCGATTTCAAGTCCACCTCATTGCCTTCCCTGAACAGATTTTGGGCTGATAGTTGTCCTTTATTACTCTGCCAGTTTGTGAATTGCTGTGCCCTTGAGCTCCATTTTTCAAGTCATTTTTTGTGAGCTGAACGCATGTCCAAAATTTTGGTTCAGTACCTATACTGGTTCACGGTGGGTGGCTGAGACATTGGTTAATTCTTCTTCCTGCCGGGAAATTAGAGTGACATATGCCCGTCCAAATGCCTAACAGCTACTCTCTCATTGGTTCTCCCTCTTCCCTCTCATCCTCTGCCAAACTGACAACCTGTGAGAACCAGGAGGTTAAAGGGGCTGTCTCTCCAAGTTGGGAGATTGATAGTAAATCAGTTGGAAAGTCAAGCCGGAGCACCAGGAGAGGGACTATTCGGTGAGTTTTAGAGACCTTTCGTATTCACAGTGTGTCCATTATCTAGGTTTCCCGTACATGTTATAGCTGTAGTAATATTCCCTTCAACCTGGAGAGTTGGGACCCATGGAATGGGTGCCATGCATTATTGCTTTAAAGGGTCTGCATTTGCTCACCCAATCTCACCAATCCTCTCAGTCCCAAGTGTCCAGCCTTATGCCACATCCGGCTGTCATTGTAGACAGGGATATTCCACGTATCATCAGAGACCCTGAAGGAATTGTAAAGAATTTCACTGTTTTTTTGTTTTGTTTTTTAAATTCCTTTTTATAGTCGGTTTGAGCTGATTCTCACTGCGATGTTTATGCCAGTCTAGACACACTTGATTCCCTTACGGAGACATATCAATACATAGGTTTTAATATTCTTACTAGTCAGATATATTCCTCTGCAAGAAATATGGGGTTTTGAGTCCCTTTCACTGAGGAAGGTATAGGTAGGTCTTGTCTATACCATAGTTGGTTTTTGGAACGGTACCTGTGCTTATATCAAACTCTGGTTTTATGCATCACCCCAGCTCTCCTTCCCCTTTAAGCAGGCATAAGAGTGTTTTCTAAATGTGAGACTCTGTTCTCTTTCCTAACTCAGTTCATGTGTAGCCATGTTTACAGGATCTTCATAAGTGATATCTTATGATAAGCTTCTTTTTCTGTGTCACTTATTTCACTTAGAATGATCGTACATGAATCCACTCATTTTGCTGCTACTGGTCTTATGACATTGATTTCATGGCTGATTGATATTCCATCGTACGTAAGTACAACAATTTTTTGAACCATTTTTTATCTTTCTTGGGATATTTCAGGTGTACCCAGTTGAGGTTCTTGTAAGCAGTGCAGCCCTAAATTTGAGGGTGGCTCTGTCTTATTGATTTTCAGTTTTCCCAAGATATATTCCCTAGACTGGAAGTGCCCTTGGCTCTGTAGCTCTGTTGTTTACTTGTTTTAGGGAACACAATGCACTCCTCCAGAGAGGCAGTTGGCAGTTTACATCCCGCCCATCAGCATAACAAGGCTCCCTGTTCTCCAGGGCCTGTCTTGCCTTTCTGATATTTACACATTTTGTGGATGTCTCTTTTGACCGGTGGGAAGTGATACTTCTTTGTAGTGCAGATTTGCATTGCCCGCTTGCTTGCTTGGCCAAAAAGGGGCGTATGCGTTTTCTCCTGCATATATTCAGGAGAAAATGCATACGACCTTTTTGGCCAAGTGCATCATTGTCGAAGTTGTGACCCTCTTCCTGTGCTTTACAGGTGATTCCAACGTACCTCTTGAAATCTGTTTCCTGCTATTCTGCCTCGCTTTCAAGTCCACCTCGTTTCCTTCCCTCAACATATTTTGGGATGATAGTTGTCCTTTATTTCTCTGCCAGTTTGTGAATTGCTGTTCCCTTGAGCTCCATTTTTCAACTCGTTTTTTGTGAGCTGAACGCATGTCCAATATTTTGGTTCAGGATCTATACTGGTTCACGGTGGGTGGCTGAGACTTTGGTTAATTCTTCTTCCTGCCGGGAAATTAGAGTGATATATGCCCGTCCAAATGCCTAACAGCTACTCTCTCATTGGTTCTCCCTCTTCCATTTCATCCTCTGCCAAACTGACAACCTGTGAGAACCAGGAGGTTAAAGGGGCTGTCTCTCCAAGTTGGGAGATTGATAGTAAATCAGTTGGAAAGTCAAACCGGAGCACCAGGAGAGGGATTATTCGGTGAGTTTTAGAGACCTTTCCTATTCACAGTGTGTCCATTCTCTACGTTTCCCGTACATGTTATAGCTGTAGTAATATTCCCTTCAACCTGGAGAGTTGGGACCCATGGAATGGGTGTCATGCATTATTGCTTTAAAGGGTCTGCATTTGCTCACCCAATCTCACCAATCCTCTCAGTCCCAAGTGTCCATCCTTATGCCACATCCAGCTGTCATTGTAGACAGGGTTATTCCAGGTTTCAACAGAGACCCTGAAGGAATTGTAAAGAATTTCCCTGTTTTTTTGTTTTGTTTTTGAAATTCCTTTTTATAGTGGGTTTGAACTGATTCTCGCTGCCATGTTTATGCCAGTCTAGACACACTTTATTCCCTTACAGAGACATATCAATACATAGGTTTTAAGATTCTTACTAGTCAGATATATTCCTCTGCGGGAAATATGAGGTGTGAGTCCCTTTCACTGAGGAAGGTATAGGTAGGTCTTGTCTCTTCCATAGTTGGTTTTTGGAACGGTACCTGTGCTTATATCAAACTCTGGTTTTATGCATCACCCCACCTCTCCTTCCCCCTTAAGCAGGCATAAGAGTGTTTTCTAAATGTGAGACTCTGTTCTCTTTCCTAACTCAGTTCATGTGTAGCCATGTTTACAGGATCTTCATAACTGATATCTTATGATAAGCTTCTTTTTCTGTGTGACTTATTTCACTTGGAATCATCGTACCTGAATCCCCTCATTTTGCTGCTACTGGTCTTATGACATTGATTTCATGGCTGAGGGATATTCCATCGTACGTAAGTACCAAAATTTTTTGAACCATTTTTATCTTTCCTGGGATATTTCAGGTGTACCCAGTTGAGGTTCTTGTAAGCAGTGCAGCCCTAAATTTGAGGGTGGCTCTGTCTTATTGATTTTCAGTTTTCCCAAGGTAGATTCCCTAGACTGGAAGTGCCCTTGGCTCTGTAGCTCTGTTGTTTACTTGTTTTAGGGAACACAGTGCACTCCTCCAGAGAGGCAGTTGGCAATTTACATCCCGCCCATCAGCATAACAAGGCTCCCTGTTCTCCAGGGCCTGTCTTGCCTCTCTGGTATTTACATATTTTGTGGATGTCCCTTTTGACTGGTGGGAAGTGTTACTTCTTTGTAGTGCAGTTTTGGATTGCCCGCTTGCTTGCTTGGCCAAAAAGGGGCGTATGCGTTTTCTCCTGCATATATTCAGGAGAAAATGCATACGCCCTTTTGGCCAAGTGCATCATTGTCGAAGTTGTGCCCCTCTTCCTGTGCTTTACAGACGATTCCAACGTACCTCCTGAAATCTGTTTCCTGCTATTCAGCCTCACTTTCAAGTCCGCTTCTTTGCCTTCCCTCAACAGATTTCTGGACGATAGTTGGCTTTTATTACTCTGCCAGATTGTGAATTGCTCTGCCGCTGAGTTCCATTTTTCAACTCGTTTTTTGTGAGCTGAATGCAAGTCCAAATTTTGTTTCAGGACCTATACTGGTTCCCGATGGGTGGTTGAGACTTTGGTTAATTCTTCTTCCTGCCGGGAAATTAGAGTGACATATGCCCGTCCAAATGCCTAACAGCTACTCTCTCATTGGTTCTCCCTCTTCCCTTTCATCCTCGGCCAAATTGGCAACCTGTGAGAACCAGGAGGTTAAAGGGGCTATCTCTCCAAGTTGGGAGATTGATAGTAAAGCTGTTGGAAAGTCAAACTGGCGCACAAGGAGAGGGACTATTCGTTGAGTTTTAGAAACATTTCGTATTCACAGTGTGTCCATTCTCTAGGTTTCCTGTACATGATATAGCTGTAGTAATATTCCCTTCAACCTAGAGAGTTGGGACCCATGGAATGGGTGCCATGCATTATTGCTTTAAAGGGTCTGCATTTGCTCACCCAATCTCACCAATCCTCTCAGTCCCAAGTGTCCAGCCTTATGCCACATCCAGCTGTCATTGTAGACAAGGTCATTCCACGTTTCATCAGAGACCCTGAAGGAATTGTAAAGAATGTCCCTGTTTTTTTGTTTTGTTTTTGAAATTCCTTTTTATAGTGGGTTTGAGATGATTCTCGCTGCCATGTTTATGCCAGTCTAGACACACTTGAATCCCTTATGGAGACATATCAATACATAGGTTTTAAGATTCTTACTAGTCAGATATGTTCCTCTGTGGGAAATATGGGGTTTTTGATTCCCTTTCACTGAGGAAGGTGTAGGTCTTGTCTATTCCATAGTTGATTTTTGGATCGGTACCTGTGCTTATATCAAACTCTGGTTTTATGCATCACCCAACCTCTCCTTCCACCATAAGCAGGCATAAGAGTGTTTTCTAAATGTGAGACTCTGTTCTCTTTCCTAACTCAGTTCATGTGTAGCCATGTTTACATGATCTTCATAACTGATATCTTATGATAAGCTTCTTTTTATGTGTGACTTATTTCACTTGAACTCATCGTACCTGAATCCACTCATTTTGCTGCTACTGGTCTTATGACATTGATTTCATGGCTGAGGGATATTCCATCGTACGTAAGTACCACAATTTTTTGAACAATTTTTATCTTTCCTGGGATATTTCAGGTGTACCCAGTTGAGGTTCTTATAAGCACTGCAGGCCTAAATTTGAAGGTGGCTCTGTCTTATTGATTTTCAGTTTACCCAAGGTAGATTCCCTAGACTGGAAGTGCCCTTGGCTCTGTAGCTCTGTTGTTTACTTGTTTTAGGGAACACGATGCACTCCTCCGGAGAGGCAGTTGGCAATTTACATCCCACCCATCAGCATAACAATGCTCCCTGTTCTCCAGGGCCTGTCTTGCCTTTCTGGTTTTTACACATTTTGTGGATGTCCCTTTTGACTAGTGGGAAGTGACACTTCTTTGTAGTGCAGATTTGCATTGCCCGCTTGCTTGCTTGGCCAAAAAGGGGCGTATGCGTTTTCTCCTGCATATATTCAGGAGAAAATGCATACGCCCATTTTGGCCAAGTGCATCATTGTCGAAGTTGTGACCCTCTTCCTGTGTTTTACAGGTGATTCCAACGTACATCTTGAAATCTGTTTCCTGCTATTCTGCCTCGATTTCAAGTCCACCTCATTGCCTTCCCTGAACAGATTTTGGGCTGATAGTTGTCCTTTATTACTCTGCCAGTTTGTGAATTGCTGTGCCCTTGAGCTCCATTTTTCAAGTCATTTTTTGTGAGCTGAACGCATGTCCAAAATTTTGGTTCAGTACCTATACTGGTTCACGGTGGGTGGCTGAGACATTGGTTAATTCTTCTTCCTGCCGGGAAATTAGAGTGACATATGCCCGTCCAAATGCCTAACAGCTACTCTCTCATTGGTTCTCCCTCTTCCCTTTCATCCTCTGCCAAACTGACAACCTGTGAGAACCAGGAGGTTAAAGGGGCTGTCTCTCCAAGTTGGGAGATTGATAGTAAATCAGTTGGAAAGTCAAGCCGGAGCACCAGGAGAGGGACTATTCGGTGAGTTTTAGAGACCTTTCGTATTCACAGTGTGTCCATTATCTAGGTTTCCCGTACATGTTATAGCTGTAGTAATATTCCCTTCAACCTGGAGAGTTGGGACCCATGGAATGGGTGCCATGCATTATTGCTTTAAAGGGTCTGCATTTGCTCACCCAATCTCACCAATCCTCTCAGTCCCAAGTGTCCAGCCTTATGCCACATCCGGCTGTCATTGTAGACAGGGATATTCCACGTATCATCAGAGACCCTGAAGGAATTGTAAAGAATTTCACTGTTTTTTTGTTTTGTTTTTTAAATTCCTTTTTATAGTCGGTTTGAGCTGATTCTCACTGCGATGTTTATGCCAGTCTAGACACACTTGATTCCCTTACGGAGACATATCAATACATAGGTTTTAATATTCTTACTAGTCAGATATATTCCTCTGCAAGAAATATGGGGTTTTGAGTCCCTTTCACTGAGGAAGGTATAGGTAGGTCTTGTCTATACCATAGTTGGTTTTTGGAACGGTACCTGTGCTTATATCAAACTCTGGTTTTATGCATCACCCCAGCTCTCCTTCCCCTTTAAGCAGGCATAAGAGTGTTTTCTAAATGTGAGACTCTGTTCTCTTTCCTAACTCAGTTCATGTGTAGCCATGTTTACAGGATCTTCATAAGTGATATCTTATGATAAGCTTCTTTTTCTGTGTCACTTATTTCACTTAGAATGATCGTACATGAATCCACTCATTTTGCTGCTACTGGTCTTATGACATTGATTTCATGGCTGATTGATATTCCATCGTACGTAAGTACAACAATTTTTTGAACCATTTTTTATCTTTCTTGGGATATTTCAGGTGTACCCAGTTGAGGTTCTTGTAAGCAGTGCAGCCCTAAATTTGAGGGTGGCTCTGTCTTATTGATTTTCAGTTTTCCCAAGATATATTCCCTAGACTGGAAGTGCCCTTGGCTCTGTAGCTCTGTTGTTTACTTGTTTTAGGGAACACAATGCACTCCTCCAGAGAGGCAGTTGGCAGTTTACATCCCGCCCATCAGCATAACAAGGCTCCCTGTTCTCCAGGGCCTGTCTTGCCTTTCTGATATTTACACATTTTGTGGATGTCTCTTTTGACCGGTGGGAAGTGATACTTCTTTGTAGTGCAGATTTGCATTGCCCGCTTGCTTGCTTGGCCAAAAAGGGGCGTATGCGTTTTCTCCTGCATATATTCAGGAGAAAATGCATACGACCTTTTTGGCCAAGTGCATCATTGTCGAAGTTGTGACCCTCTTCCTGTGCTTTACAGGTGATTCCAACGTACCTCTTGAAATCTGTTTCCTGCTATTCTGCCTCGCTTTCAAGTCCACCTCGTTTCCTTCCCTCAACATATTTTGGGATGATAGTTGTCCTTTATTTCTCTGCCAGTTTGTGAATTGCTGTTCCCTTGAGCTCCATTTTTCAACTCGTTTTTTGTGAGCTGAACGCATGTCCAATATTTTGGTTCAGGATCTATACTGGTTCACGGTGGGTGGCTGAGACTTTGGTTAATTCTTCTTCCTGCCGGGAAATTAGAGTGATATATGCCCGTCCAAATGCCTAACAGCTACTCTCTCATTGGTTCTCCCTCTTCCATTTCATCCTCTGCCAAACTGACAACCTGTGAGAACCAGGAGGTTAAAGGGGCTGTCTCTCCAAGTTGGGAGATTGATAGTAAATCAGTTGGAAAGTCAAACCGGAGCACCAGGAGAGGGATTATTCGGTGAGTTTTAGAGACCTTTCCTATTCACAGTGTGTCCATTCTCTACGTTTCCCGTACATGTTATAGCTGTAGTAATATTCCCTTCAACCTGGAGAGTTGGGACCCATGGAATGGGTGTCATGCATTATTGCTTTAAAGGGTCTGCATTTGCTCACCCAATCTCACCAATCCTCTCAGTCCCAAGTGTCCATCCTTATGCCACATCCAGCTGTCATTGTAGACAGGGTTATTCCAGGTTTCAACAGAGACCCTGAAGGAATTGTAAAGAATTTCCCTGTTTTTTTGTTTTGTTTTTGAAATTCCTTTTTATAGTGGGTTTGAACTGATTCTCGCTGCCATGTTTATGCCAGTCTAGACACACTTGATTCCCTTACAGAGACATATCAATACATAGGTTTTAAGATTCTTACTAGTCAGATATATTCCTCTGCGGGAAATATGAGGTGTGAGTCCCTTTCACTGAGGAAGGTATAGGTAGGTCTTGTCTCTTCCATAGTTGGTTTTTGGAACGGTACCTGTGCTTATATCAAACTCTGGTTTTATGCATCACCCCACCTCTCCTTCCCCCTTAAGCAGGCATAAGAGTGTTTTCTAAATGTGAGACTCTGTTCTCTTTCCTAACTCAGTTCATGTGTAGCCATGTTTACAGGATCTTCATAACTGATATCTTATGATAAGCTTCTTTTTCTGTGTGACTTATTTCACTTGGAATCATCGTACCTGAATCCCCTCATTTTGCTGCTACTGGTCTTATGACATTGATTTCATGGCTGAGGGATATTCCATCGTACGTAAGTACCAAAATTTTTTGAACCATTTTTATCTTTCCTGGGATATTTCAGGTGTACCCAGTTGAGGTTCTTGTAAGCAGTGCAGCCCTAAATTTGAGGGTGGCTCTGTCTTATTGATTTTCAGTTTTCCCAAGGTAGATTCCCTAGACTGGAAGTGCCCTTGGCTCTGTAGCTCTGTTGTTTACTTGTTTTAGGGAACACAGTGCACTCCTCCAGAGAGGCAGTTGGCAATTTACATCCCGCCCATCAGCATAACAAGGCTCCCTGTTCTCCAGGGCCTGTCTTGCCTCTCTGGTATTTACATATTTTGTGGATGTCCCTTTTGACTGGTGGGAAGTGTTACTTCTTTGTAGTGCAGTTTTGGATTGCCCGCTTGCTTGCTTGGCCAAAAAGGGGCGTATGCGTTTTCTCCTGCATATATTCAGGAGAAAATGCATACGCCCTTTTGGCCAAGTGCATCATTGTCGAAGTTGTGCCCCTCTTCCTGTGCTTTACAGACGATTCCAACGTACCTCCTGAAATCTGTTTCCTGCTATTCAGCCTCACTTTCAAGTCCGCTTCTTTGCCTTCCCTCAACAGATTTCTGGACGATAGTTGGCTTTTATTACTCTGCCAGATTGTGAATTGCTCTGCCGCTGAGTTCCATTTTTCAACTCGTTTTTTGTGAGCTGAATGCAAGTCCAAATTTTGTTTCAGGACCTATACTGGTTCCCGATGGGTGGTTGAGACTTTGGTTAATTCTTCTTCCTGCCGGGAAATTAGAGTGACATATGCCCGTCCAAATGCCTAACAGCTACTCTCTCATTGGTTCTCCCTCTTCCCTTTCATCCTCGGCCAAATTGGCAACCTGTGAGAACCAGGAGGTTAAAGGGGCTATCTCTCCAAGTTGGGAGATTGATAGTAAAGCTGTTGGAAAGTCAAACTGGCGCACAAGGAGAGGGACTATTCGTTGAGTTTTAGAAACATTTCGTATTCACAGTGTGTCCATTCTCTAGGTTTCCTGTACATGATATAGCTGTAGTAATATTCCCTTCAACCTAGAGAGTTGGGACCCATGGAATGGGTGCCATGCATTATTGCTTTAAAGGGTCTGCATTTGCTCACCCAATCTCACCAATCCTCTCAGTCCCAAGTGTCCAGCCTTATGCCACATCCAGCTGTCATTGTAGACAAGGTCATTCCACGTTTCATCAGAGACCCTGAAGGAATTGTAAAGAATGTCCCTGTTTTTTTGTTTTGTTTTTGAAATTCCTTTTTATAGTGGGTTTGAGATGATTCTCGCTGCCATGTTTATGCCAGTCTAGACACACTTGAATCCCTTATGGAGACATATCAATACATAGGTTTTAAGATTCTTACTAGTCAGATATGTTCCTCTGTGGGAAATATGGGGTTTTTGATTCCCTTTCACTGAGGAAGGTGTAGGTCTTGTCTATTCCATAGTTGATTTTTGGATCGGTACCTGTGCTTATATCAAACTCTGGTTTTATGCATCACCCAACCTCTCCTTCCACCATAAGCAGGCATAAGAGTGTTTTCTAAATGTGAGACTCTGTTCTCTTTCCTAACTCAGTTCATGTGTAGCCATGTTTACAGGATCTTCATAACTGATATCTTATGATAAGCTTCTTTTTATGTGTGACTTATTTCACTTGAACTCATCGTACCTGAATCCACTCATTTTGCTGCTACTGGTCTTATGACATTGATTTCATGGCTGAGGGATATTCCATCGTACGTAAGTACCACAATTTTTTGAACAATTTTTATCTTTCCTGGGATATTTCAGGTGTACCCAGTTGAGGTTCTTATAAGCACTGCAGGCCTAAATTTGAAGGTGGCTCTGTCTTATTGATTTTCAGTTTACCCAAGGTAGATTCCCTAGACTGGAAGTGCCCTTGGCTCTGTAGCTCTGTTGTTTACTTGTTTTAGGGAACACGATGCACTCCTCCGGAGAGGCAGTTGGCAATTTACATCCCACCCATCAGCATAACAATGCTCCCTGTTCTCCAGGGCCTGTCTTGCCTTTCTGGTTTTTACACATTTTGTGGATGTCCCTTTTGACTAGTGGGAAGTGACACTTCTTTGTAGTGCAGATTTGCATTGCCCGCTTGCTTGCTTGGCCAAAAAGGGGCATATGCGTTTTCTCCTGCATATATTCAGGAGAAAATGCATACGCCCATTTTGGCCAAGTGCATCATTGTCGAAGTTGTGACCCTCTTCCTGTGTTTTACAGGTGATTCCAACGTACATCTTGAAATCTGTTTCCTGCTATTCTGCCTCGATTTCAAGTCCACCTCATTGCCTTCCCTGAACAGATTTTGGGCTGATAGTTGTCCTTTATTACTCTGCCAGTTTGTGAATTGCTGTGCCCTTGAGCTCCATTTTTCAAGTCATTTTTTGTGAGCTGAACGCATGTCCAAAATTTTGGTTCAGTACCTATACTGGTTCACGGTGGGTGGCTGAGACATTGGTTAATTCTTCTTCCTGCCGGGAAATTAGAGTGACATATGCCCGTCCAAATGCCTAACAGCTACTCTCTCATTGGTTCTCCCTCTTCCCTTTCATCCTCTGCCAAACTGACAACCTGTGAGAACCAGGAGGTTAAAGGGGCTGTCTCTCCAAGTTGGGAGATTGATAGTAAATCAGTTGGAAAGTCAAGCCGGAGCACCAGGAGAGGGACTATTCGGTGAGTTTTAGAGACCTTTCGTATTCACAGTGTGTCCATTATCTAGGTTTCCCGTACATGTTATAGCTGTAGTAATATTCCCTTCAACCTGGAGAGTTGGGACCCATGGAATGGGTGCCATGCATTATTGCTTTAAAGGGTCTGCATTTGCTCACCCAATCTCACCAATCCTCTCAGTCCCAAGTGTCCAGCCTTATGCCACATCCGGCTGTCATTGTAGACAGGGATATTCCACGTATCATCAGAGACCCTGAAGGAATTGTAAAGAATTTCACTGTTTTTTTGTTTTGTTTTTTAAATTCCTTTTTATAGTCGGTTTGAGCTGATTCTCACTGCGATGTTTATGCCAGTCTAGACACACTTGATTCCCTTACGGAGACATATCAATACATAGGTTTTAATATTCTTACTAGTCAGATATATTCCTCTGCAAGAAATATGGGGTTTTGAGTCCCTTTCACTGAGGAAGGTATAGGTAGGTCTTGTCTATACCATAGTTGGTTTTTGGAACGGTACCTGTGCTTATATCAAACTCTGGTTTTATGCATCACCCCAGCTCTCCTTCCCCTTTAAGCAGGCATAAGAGTGTTTTCTAAATGTGAGACTCTGTTCTCTTTCCTAACTCAGTTCATGTGTAGCCATGTTTACAGGATCTTCATAAGTGATATCTTATGATAAGCTTCTTTTTCTGTGTCACTTATTTCACTTAGAATGATCGTACATGAATCCACTCATTTTGCTGCTACTGGTCTTATGACATTGATTTCATGGCTGATTGATATTCCATCGTACGTAAGTACAACAATTTTTTGAACCATTTTTTATCTTTCTTGGGATATTTCAGGTGTACCCAGTTGAGGTTCTTGTAAGCAGTGCAGCCCTAAATTTGAGGGTGGCTCTGTCTTATTGATTTTCAGTTTTCCCAAGATATATTCCCTAGACTGGAAGTGCCCTTGGCTCTGTAGCTCTGTTGTTTACTTGTTTTAGGGAACACAATGCACTCCTCCAGAGAGGCAGTTGGCAGTTTACATCCCGCCCATCAGCATAACAAGGCTCCCTGTTCTCCAGGGCCTGTCTTGCCTTTCTGATATTTACACATTTTGTGGATGTCTCTTTTGACCGGTGGGAAGTGATACTTCTTTGTAGTGCAGATTTGCATTGCCCGCTTGCTTGCTTGGCCAAAAAGGGGCGTATGCGTTTTCTCCTGCATATATTCAGGAGAAAATGCATACGACCTTTTTGGCCAAGTGCATCATTGTCGAAGTTGTGACCCTCTTCCTGTGCTTTACAGGTGATTCCAACGTACCTCTTGAAATCTGTTTCCTGCTATTCTGCCTCGCTTTCAAGTCCACCTCGTTTCCTTCCCTCAACATATTTTGGGATGATAGTTGTCCTTTATTTCTCTGCCAGTTTGTGAATTGCTGTTCCCTTGAGCTCCATTTTTCAACTCGTTTTTTGTGAGCTGAACGCATGTCCAATATTTTGGTTCAGGATCTATACTGGTTCACGGTGGGTGGCTGAGACTTTGGTTAATTCTTCTTCCTGCCGGGAAATTAGAGTGATATATGCCCGTCCAAATGCCTAACAGCTACTCTCTCATTGGTTCTCCCTCTTCCATTTCATCCTCTGCCAAACTGACAACCTGTGAGAACCAGGAGGTTAAAGGGGCTGTCTCTCCAAGTTGGGAGATTGATAGTAAATCAGTTGGAAAGTCAAACCGGAGCACCAGGAGAGGGATTATTCGGTGAGTTTTAGAGACCTTTCCTATTCACAGTGTGTCCATTCTCTACGTTTCCCGTACATGTTATAGCTGTAGTAATATTCCCTTCAACCTGGAGAGTTGGGACCCATGGAATGGGTGTCATGCATTATTGCTTTAAAGGGTCTGCATTTGCTCACCCAATCTCACCAATCCTCTCAGTCCCAAGTGTCCATCCTTATGCCACATCCAGCTGTCATTGTAGACAGGGTTATTCCAGGTTTCAACAGAGACCCTGAAGGAATTGTAAAGAATTTCCCTGTTTTTTTGTTTTGTTTTTGAAATTCCTTTTTATAGTGGGTTTGAACTGATTCTCGCTGCCATGTTTATGCCAGTCTAGACACACTTTATTCCCTTACAGAGACATATCAATACATAGGTTTTAAGATTCTTACTAGTCAGATATATTCCTCTGCGGGAAATATGAGGTGTGAGTCCCTTTCACTGAGGAAGGTATAGGTAGGTCTTGTCTCTTCCATAGTTGGTTTTTGGAACGGTACCTGTGCTTATATCAAACTCTGGTTTTATGCATCACCCCACCTCTCCTTCCCCCTTAAGCAGGCATAAGAGTGTTTTCTAAATGTGAGACTCTGTTCTCTTTCCTAACTCAGTTCATGTGTAGCCATGTTTACAGGATCTTCATAACTGATATCTTATGATAAGCTTCTTTTTCTGTGTGACTTATTTCACTTGGAATCATCGTACCTGAATCCCCTCATTTTGCTGCTACTGGTCTTATGACATTGATTTCATGGCTGAGGGATATTCCATCGTACGTAAGTACCAAAATTTTTTGAACCATTTTTATCTTTCCTGGGATATTTCAGGTGTACCCAGTTGAGGTTCTTGTAAGCAGTGCAGCCCTAAATTTGAGGGTGGCTCTGTCTTATTGATTTTCAGTTTTCCCAAGGTAGATTCCCTAGACTGGAAGTGCCCTTGTCTCTGTAGCTCTGTTGTTTACTTGTTTTAGGGAACACAGTGCACTCCTCCAGAGAGGCAGTTGGCAATTTACATCCCGCCCATCAGCATAACAAGGCTCCCTGTTCTCCAGGGCCTGTCTTGCCTCTCTGGTATTTACATATTTTGTGGATGTCCCTTTTGACTGGTGGGAAGTGTTACTTCTTTGTAGTGCAGTTTTGGATTGCCCGCTTGCTTGCTTGGCCAAAAAGGGGCGTATGCGTTTTCTCCTGCATATATTCAGGAGAAAATGCATACGCCCTTTTGGCCAAGTGCATCATTGTCGAAGTTGTGCCCCTCTTCCTGTGCTTTACAGACGATTCCAACGTACCTCCTGAAATCTGTTTCCTGCTATTCAGCCTCACTTTCAAGTCCGCTTCTTTGCCTTCCCTCAACAGATTTCTGGACGATAGTTGGCTTTTATTACTCTGCCAGATTGTGAATTGCTCTGCCGCTGAGTTCCATTTTTCAACTCGTTTTTTGTGAGCTGAATGCAAGTCCAAATTTTGTTTCAGGACCTATACTGGTTCCCGATGGGTGGTTGAGACTTTGGTTAATTCTTCTTCCTGCCGGGAAATTAGAGTGACATATGCCCGTCCAAATGCCTAACAGCTACTCTCTCATTGGTTCTCCCTCTTCCCTTTCATCCTCGGCCAAATTGGCAACCTGTGAGAACCAGGAGGTTAAAGGGGCTATCTCTCCAAGTTGGGAGATTGATAGTAAAGCTGTTGGAAAGTCAAACTGGCGCACAAGGAGAGGGACTATTCGTTGAGTTTTAGAAACATTTCGTATTCACAGTGTGTCCATTCTCTAGGTTTCCTGTACATGATATAGCTGTAGTAATATTCCCTTCAACCTAGAGAGTTGGGACCCATGGAATGGGTGCCATGCATTATTGCTTTAAAGGGTCTGCATTTGCTCACCCAATCTCACCAATCCTCTCAGTCCCAAGTGTCCAGCCTTATGCCACATCCAGCTGTCATTGTAGACAAGGTCATTCCACGTTTCATCAGAGACCCTGAAGGAATTGTAAAGAATGTCCCTGTTTTTTTGTTTTGTTTTTGAAATTCCTTTTTATAGTGGGTTTGAGATGATTCTCGCTGCCATGTTTATGCCAGTCTAGACACACTTGAATCCCTTATGGAGACATATCAATACATAGGTTTTAAGATTCTTACTAGTCAGATATGTTCCTCTGTGGGAAATATGGGGTTTTTGATTCCCTTTCACTGAGGAAGGTGTAGGTCTTGTCTATTCCATAGTTGATTTTTGGATCGGTACCTGTGCTTATATCAAACTCTGGTTTTATGCATCACCCAACCTCTCCTTCCACCATAAGCAGGCATAAGAGTGTTTTCTAAATGTGAGACTCTGTTCTCTTTCCTAACTCAGTTCATGTGTAGCCATGTTTACAGGATCTTCATAACTGATATCTTATGATAAGCTTCTTTTTATGTGTGACTTATTTCACTTGAACTCATCGTACCTGAATCCACTCATTTTGCTGCTACTGGTCTTATGACATTGATTTCATGGCTGAGGGATATTCCATCGTACGTAAGTACCACAATTTTTTGAACAATTTTTATCTTTCCTGGGATATTTCAGGTGTACCCAGTTGAGGTTCTTATAAGCACTGCAGGCCTAAATTTGAGGGTGGCTCTGTCTTATTGATTTTCAGTTTTCCCAAGATATATTCCCTAGACTGGAAGTGCCCTTGGCTCTGTAGCTCTGTTGTTTACTTGTTTTAGGGAACACAATGCACTCCTCCAGAGAGGCGGTTGGCAGTTTACATCCCGCCCATCAGCATAACAAGGCTCCCTGTTCTCCAGGGCCTGTCTTGCCTTTCTGATATTTACACATTTTGTGGATGTCTCTTTTGACCGGTGGGAAGTGATACTTCTTTGTAGTGCAGATTTGCATTGCCCGCTTGCTTGCTTGGCCAAAAAGGGGCGTATGCGTTTTCTCTGCATATATTCAGGAGAAAATGCATACGACCTTTTTGGCCAAGTGCATCATTGTCGAAGTTGTGACCCTCTTCCTGTGCTTTACAGGTGATTCCAACGTACCTCTTGAAATCTGTTTCCTGCTATTCTGCCTCGCTTTCAAGTCCACCTCGTTTCCTTCCCTCAACATATTTTGGGATGATAGTTGTCCTTTATTTCTCTGCCAGTTTGTGAATTGCTGTTCCCTTGAGCTCCATTTTTCAACTCGTTTTTTGTGAGCTGAACGCATGTCCAATATTTTGGTTCAGGATCTATACTGGTTCACGGTGGGTGGCTGAGACTTTGGTTAATTCTTCTTCCTGCCGGGAAATTAGAGTGATATATGCCCGTCCAAATGCCTAACAGCTACTCTCTCATTGGTTCTCCCTCTTCCATTTCATCCTCTGCCAAACTGACAACCTGTGAGAACCAGGAGGTTAAAGGGTCTGTCTCTCCAAGTTGGGAGATTGATAGTAAATCAGTTGGAAAGTCAAACCGGAGCACCAGGAGAGGGATTATTCGGTGAGTTTTAGAGACCTTTCCTATTCACAGTGTGTCCATTCTCTACGTTTCCCGTACATGTTATAGCTGTAGTAATATTCCCTTCAACCTGGAGAGTTGGGACCCATGGAATGGGTGTCATGCATTATTGCTTTAAAGGGTCTGCATTTGCTCACCCAATCTCACCAATCCTCTCAGTCCCAAGTGTCCATCCTTATGCCACATCCAGCTGTCATTGTAGACAGGGTTATTCCAGGTTTCAACAGAGACCCTGAAGGAATTGTAAAGAATTTCCCTGTTTTTTTGTTTTGTTTTTGAAATTCCTTTTTATAGTGGGTTTGAACTGATTCTCGCTGCCATGTTTATGCCAGTCTAGACACACTTTATTCCCTTACAGAGACATATCAATACATAGGTTTTAAGATTCTTACTAGTCAGATATATTCCTCTGCGGGAAATATGAGGTGTGAGTCCCTTTCACTGAGGAAGGTATAGGTAGGTCTTGTCTCTTCCATAGTTGGTTTTTGGAACGGTACCTGTGCTTATATCAAACTCTGGTTTTATGCATCACCCCACCTCTCCTTCCCCCTTAAGCAGGCATAAGAGTGTTTTCTAAATGTGAGACTCTGTTCTCTTTCCTAACTCAGTTCATGTGTAGCCATGTTTACAGGATCTTCATAACTGATATCTTATGATAAGCTTCTTTTTCTGTGTGACTTATTTCACTTGGAATCATCGTACCTGAATCCCCTCATTTTGCTGCTACTGGTCTTATGACATTGATTTCATGGCTGAGGGATATTCCATCGTACGTAAGTACCAAAATTTTTTGAACCATTTTTATCTTTCCTGGGATATTTCAGGTGTACCCAGTTGAGGTTCTTGTAAGCAGTGCAGCCCTAAATTTGAGGGTGGCTCTGTCTTATTGATTTTCAGTTTTCCCAAGGTAGATTCCCTAGACTGGAAGTGCCCTTGGCTCTGTAGCTCTGTTGTTTACTTGTTTTAGGGAACACAGTGCACTCCTCCAGAGAGGCAGTTGGCAATTTACATCCCGCCCATCAGCATAACAAGGCTCCCTGTTCTCCAGGGCCTGTCTTGCCTCTCTGGTATTTACATATTTTGTGGATGTCCCTTTTGACTGGTGGGAAGTGTTACTTCTTTGTAGTGCAGTTTTGGATTGCCCGCTTGCTTGCTTGGCCAAAAAGGGGCGTATGCGTTTTCTCCTGCATATATTCAGGAGAAAATGCATACGCCCTTTTGGCCAAGTGCATCATTGTCGAAGTTGTGCCCCTCTTCCTGTGCTTTACAGACGATTCCAACGTACCTCCTGAAATCTGTTTCCTGCTATTCAGCCTCACTTTCAAGTCCGCTTCTTTGCCTTCCCTCAACAGATTTCTGGACGATAGTTGGCTTTTATTACTCTGCCAGATTGTGAATTGCTCTGCCGCTGAGTTCCATTTTTCAACTCGTTTTTTGTGAGCTGAATGCAAGTCCAAATTTTGTTTCAGGACCTATACTGGTTCCCGATGGGTGGTTGAGACTTTGGTTAATTCTTCTTCCTGCCGGGAAATTAGAGTGACATATGCCCGTCCAAATGCCTAACAGCTACTCTCTCATTGGTTCTCCCTCTTCCCTTTCATCCTCGGCCAAATTGGCAACCTGTGAGAACCAGGAGGTTAAAGGGGCTATCTCTCCAAGTTGGGAGATTGATAGTAAAGCTGTTGGAAAGTCAAACTGGCGCACAAGGAGAGGGACTATTCGTTGAGTTTTAGAAACATTTCGTATTCACAGTGTGTCCATTCTCTAGGTTTCCTGTACATGATATAGCTGTAGTAATATTCCCTTCAACCTAGAGAGTTGGGACCCATGGAATGGGTGCCATGCATTATTGCTTTAAAGGGTCTGCATTTGCTCACCCAATCTCACCAATCCTCTCAGTCCCAAGTGTCCAGCCTTATGCCACATCCAGCTGTCATTGTAGACAAGGTCATTCCACGTTTCATCAGAGACCCTGAAGGAATTGTAAAGAATGTCCCTGTTTTTTTGTTTTGTTTTTGAAATTCCTTTTTATAGTGGGTTTGAGATGATTCTCGCTGCCATGTTTATGCCAGTCTAGACACACTTGAATCCCTTATGGAGACATATCAATACATAGGTTTTAAGATTCTTACTAGTCAGATATGTTCCTCTGTGGGAAATATGGGGTTTTTGATTCCCTTTCACTGAGGAAGGTGTAGGTCTTGTCTATTCCATAGTTGATTTTTGGATCGGTACCTGTGCTTATATCAAACTCTGGTTTTATGCATCACCCAACCTCTCCTTCCACCATAAGCAGGCATAAGAGTGTTTTCTAAATGTGAGACTCTGTTCTCTTTCCTAACTCAGTTCATGTGTAGCCATGTTTACAGGATCTTCATAACTGATATCTTATGATAAGCTTCTTTTTATGTGTGACTTATTTCACTTGAACTCATCGTACCTGAATCCACTCATTTTGCTGCTACTGGTCTTATGACATTGATTTCATGGCTGAGGGATATTCCATCGTACGTAAGTACCACAATTTTTTGAACAATTTTTATCTTTCCTGGGATATTTCAGGTGTACCCAGTTGAGGTTCTTATAAGCACTGCAGGCCTAAATTTGAAGGTGGCTCTGTCTTATTGATTTTCAGTTTACCCAAGGTAGATTCCCTAGACTGGAAGTGCCCTTGGCTCTGTAGCTCTGTTGTTTACTTGTTTTAGGGAACACGATGCACTCCTCCGGAGAGGCAGTTGGCAATTTACATCCCACCCATCAGCATAACAATGCTCCCTGTTCTCCAGGGCCTGTCTTGCCTTTCTGGTTTTTACACATTTTGTGGATGTCCCTTTTGACTAGTGGGAAGTGACACTTCTTTGTAGTGCAGATTTGCATTGCCCGCTTGCTTGCTTGGCCAAAAAGGGGCGTATGCGTTTTCTCCTGCATATATTCAGGAGAAAATGCATACGCCCATTTTGGCCAAGTGCATCATTGTCGAAGTTGTGACCCTCTTCCTGTGTTTTACAGGTGATTCCAACGTACATCTTGAAATCTGTTTCCTGCTATTCTGCCTCGATTTCAAGTCCACCTCATTGCCTTCCCTGAACAGATTTTGGGCTGATAGTTGTCCTTTATTACTCTGCCAGTTTGTGAATTGCTGTGCCCTTGAGCTCCATTTTTCAAGTCATTTTTTGTGAGCTGAACGCATGTCCAAAATTTTGGTTCAGTACCTATACTGGTTCACGGTGGGTGGCTGAGACATTGGTTAATTCTTCTTCCTGCCGGGAAATTAGAGTGACATATGCCCGTCCAAATGCCTAACAGCTACTCTCTCATTGGTTCTCCCTCTTCCCTTTCATCCTCTGCCAAACTGACAACCTGTGAGAACCAGGAGGTTAAAGGGGCTGTCTCTCCAAGTTGGGAGATTGATAGTAAATCAGTTGGAAAGTCAAGCCGGAGCACCAGGAGAGGGACTATTCGGTGAGTTTTAGAGACCTTTCGTATTCACAGTGTGTCCATTATCTAGGTTTCCCGTACATGTTATAGCTGTAGTAATATTCCCTTCAACCTGGAGAGTTGGGACCCATGGAATGGGTGCCATGCATTATTGCTTTAAAGGGTCTGCATTTGCTCACCCAATCTCACCAATCCTCTCAGTCCCAAGTGTCCAGCCTTATGCCACATCCGGCTGTCATTGTAGACAGGGATATTCCACGTATCATCAGAGACCCTGAAGGAATTGTAAAGAATTTCACTGTTTTTTTGTTTTGTTTTTTAAATTCCTTTTTATAGTCGGTTTGAGCTGATTCTCACTGCGATGTTTATGCCAGTCTAGACACACTTGATTCCCTTACGGAGACATATCAATACATAGGTTTTAATATTCTTACTAGTCAGATATATTCCTCTGCAAGAAATATGGGGTTTTGAGTCCCTTTCACTGAGGAAGGTATAGGTAGGTCTTGTCTATACCATAGTTGGTTTTTGGAACGGTACCTGTGCTTATATCAAACTCTGGTTTTATGCATCACCCCAGCTCTCCTTCCCCTTTAAGCAGGCATAAGAGTGTTTTCTAAATGTGAGACTCTGTTCTCTTTCCTAACTCAGTTCATGTGTAGCCATGTTTACAGGATCTTCATAAGTGATATCTTATGATAAGCTTCTTTTTCTGTGTCACTTATTTCACTTAGAATGATCGTACATGAATCCACTCATTTTGCTGCTACTGGTCTTATGACATTGATTTCATGGCTGATTGATATTCCATCGTACGTAAGTACAACAATTTTTTGAACCATTTTTTATCTTTCTTGGGATATTTCAGGTGTACCCAGTTGAGGTTCTTGTAAGCAGTGCAGCCCTAAATTTGAGGGTGGCTCTGTCTTATTGATTTTCAGTTTTCCCAAGATATATTCCCTAGACTGGAAGTGCCCTTGGCTCTGTAGCTCTGTTGTTTACTTGTTTTAGGGAACACAATGCACTCCTCCAGAGAGGCAGTTGGCAGTTTACATCCCGCCCATCAGCATAACAAGGCTCCCTGTTCTCCAGGGCCTGTCTTGCCTTTCTGATATTTACACATTTTGTGGATGTCTCTTTTGACCGGTGGGAAGTGATACTTCTTTGTAGTGCAGATTTGCATTGCCCGCTTGCTTGCTTGGCCAAAAAGGGGCGTATGCGTTTTCTCCTGCATATATTCAGGAGAAAATGCATACGACCTTTTTGGCCAAGTGCATCATTGTCGAAGTTGTGACCCTCTTCCTGTGCTTTACAGGTGATTCCAACGTACCTCTTGAAATCTGTTTCCTGCTATTCTGCCTCGCTTTCAAGTCCACCTCGTTTCCTTCCCTCAACATATTTTGGGATGATAGTTGTCCTTTATTTCTCTGCCAGTTTGTGAATTGCTGTTCCCTTGAGCTCCATTTTTCAACTCGTTTTTTGTGAGCTGAACGCATGTCCAATATTTTGGTTCAGGATCTATACTGGTTCACGGTGGGTGGCTGAGACTTTGGTTAATTCTTCTTCCTGCCGGGAAATTAGAGTGATATATGCCCGTCCAAATGCCTAACAGCTACTCTCTCATTGGTTCTCCCTCTTCCATTTCATCCTCTGCCAAACTGACAACCTGTGAGAACCAGGAGGTTAAAGGGGCTGTCTCTCCAAGTTGGGAGATTGATAGTAAATCAGTTGGAAAGTCAAACCGGAGCACCAGGAGAGGGATTATTCGGTGAGTTTTAGAGACCTTTCCTATTCACAGTGTGTCCATTCTCTACGTTTCCCGTACATGTTATAGCTGTAGTAATATTCCCTTCAACCTGGAGAGTTGGGACCCATGGAATGGGTGTCATGCATTATTGCTTTAAAGGGTCTGCATTTGCTCACCCAATCTCACCAATCCTCTCAGTCCCAAGTGTCCATCCTTATGCCACATCCAGCTGTCATTGTAGACAGGGTTATTCCAGGTTTCAACAGAGACCCTGAAGGAATTGTAAAGAATTTCCCTGTTTTTTTGTTTTGTTTTTGAAATTCCTTTTTATAGTGGGTTTGAACTGATTCTCGCTGCCATGTTTATGCCAGTCTAGACACACTTGATTCCCTTACAGAGACATATCAATACATAGGTTTTAAGATTCTTACTAGTCAGATATATTCCTCTGCGGGAAATATGAGGTGTGAGTCCCTTTCACTGAGGAAGGTATAGGTAGGTCTTGTCTCTTCCATAGTTGGTTTTTGGAACGGTACCTGTGCTTATATCAAACTCTGGTTTTATGCATCACCCCACCTCTCCTTCCCCCTTAAGCAGGCATAAGAGTGTTTTCTAAATGTGAGACTCTGTTCTCTTTCCTAACTCAGTTCATGTGTAGCCATGTTTACAGGATCTTCATAACTGATATCTTATGATAAGCTTCTTTTTCTGTGTGACTTATTTCACTTGGAATCATCGTACCTGAATCCCCTCATTTTGCTGCTACTGGTCTTATGACATTGATTTCATGGCTGAGGGATATTCCATCGTACGTAAGTACCAAAATTTTTTGAACCATTTTTATCTTTCCTGGGATATTTCAGGTGTACCCAGTTGAGGTTCTTGTAAGCAGTGCAGCCCTAAATTTGAGGGTGGCTCTGTCTTATTGATTTTCAGTTTTCCCAAGGTAGATTCCCTAGACTGGAAGTGCCCTTGGCTCTGTAGCTCTGTTGTTTACTTGTTTTAGGGAACACAGTGCACTCCTCCAGAGAGGCAGTTGGCAATTTACATCCCGCCCATCAGCATAACAAGGCTCCCTGTTCTCCAGGGCCTGTCTTGCCTCTCTGGTATTTACATATTTTGTGGATGTCCCTTTTGACTGGTGGGAAGTGTTACTTCTTTGTAGTGCAGTTTTGGATTGCCCGCTTGCTTGCTTGGCCAAAAAGGGGCGTATGCGTTTTCTCCTGCATATATTCAGGAGAAAATGCATACGCCCTTTTGGCCAAGTGCATCATTGTCGAAGTTGTGCCCCTCTTCCTGTGCTTTACAGACGATTCCAACGTACCTCCTGAAATCTGTTTCCTGCTATTCAGCCTCACTTTCAAGTCCGCTTCTTTGCCTTCCCTCAACAGATTTCTGGACGATAGTTGGCTTTTATTACTCTGCCAGATTGTGAATTGCTCTGCCGCTGAGTTCCATTTTTCAACTCGTTTTTTGTGAGCTGAATGCAAGTCCAAATTTTGTTTCAGGACCTATACTGGTTCCCGATGGGTGGTTGAGACTTTGGTTAATTCTTCTTCCTGCCGGGAAATTAGAGTGACATATGCCCGTCCAAATGCCTAACAGCTACTCTCTCATTGGTTCTCCCTCTTCCCTTTCATCCTCGGCCAAATTGGCAACCTGTGAGAACCAGGAGGTTAAAGGGGCTATCTCTCCAAGTTGGGAGATTGATAGTAAAGCTGTTGGAAAGTCAAACTGGCGCACAAGGAGAGGGACTATTCGTTGAGTTTTAGAAACATTTCGTATTCACAGTGTGTCCATTCTCTAGGTTTCCTGTACATGATATAGCTGTAGTAATATTCCCTTCAACCTAGAGAGTTGGGACCCATGGAATGGGTGCCATGCATTATTGCTTTAAAGGGTCTGCATTTGCTCACCCAATCTCACCAATCCTCTCAGTCCCAAGTGTCCAGCCTTATGCCACATCCAGCTGTCATTGTAGACAAGGTCATTCCACGTTTCATCAGAGACCCTGAAGGAATTGTAAAGAATGTCCCTGTTTTTTTGTTTTGTTTTTGAAATTCCTTTTTATAGTGGGTTTGAGATGATTCTCGCTGCCATGTTTATGCCAGTCTAGACACACTTGAATCCCTTATGGAGACATATCAATACATAGGTTTTAAGATTCTTACTAGTCAGATATGTTCCTCTGTGGGAAATATGGGGTTTTTGATTCCCTTTCACTGAGGAAGGTGTAGGTCTTGTCTATTCCATAGTTGATTTTTGGATCGGTACCTGTGCTTATATCAAACTCTGGTTTTATGCATCACCCAACCTCTCCTTCCACCATAAGCAGGCATAAGAGTGTTTTCTAAATGTGAGACTCTGTTCTCTTTCCTAACTCAGTTCATGTGTAGCCATGTTTACAGGATCTTCATAACTGATATCTTATGATAAGCTTCTTTTTATGTGTGACTTATTTCACTTGAACTCATCGTACCTGAATCCACTCATTTTGCTGCTACTGGTCTTATGACATTGATTTCATGGCTGAGGGATATTCCATCGTACGTAAGTACCACAATTTTTTGAACAATTTTTATCTTTCCTGGGATATTTCAGGTGTACCCAGTTGAGGTTCTTATAAGCACTGCAGGCCTAAATTTGAAGGTGGCTCTGTCTTATTGATTTTCAGTTTACCCAAGGTAGATTCCCTAGACTGGAAGTGCCCTTGGCTCTGTAGCTCTGTTGTTTACTTGTTTTAGGGAACACGATGCACTCCTCCGGAGAGGCAGTTGGCAATTTACATCCCACCCATCAGCATAACAATGCTCCCTGTTCTCCAGGGCCTGTCTTGCCTTTCTGGTTTTTACACATTTTGTGGATGTCCCTTTTGACTAGTGGGAAGTGACACTTCTTTGTAGTGCAGATTTGCATTGCCCGCTTGCTTGCTTGGCCAAAAAGGGGCGTATGCGTTTTCTCCTGCATATATTCAGGAGAAAATGCATACGCCCATTTTGGCCAAGTGCATCATTGTCGAAGTTGTGACCCTCTTCCTGTGTTTTACAGGTGATTCCAACGTACATCTTGAAATCTGTTTCCTGCTATTCTGCCTCGATTTCAAGTCCACCTCATTGCCTTCCCTGAACAGATTTTGGGCTGATAGTTGTCCTTTATTACTCTGCCAGTTTGTGAATTGCTGTGCCCTTGAGCTCCATTTTTCAAGTCATTTTTTGTGAGCTGAACGCATGTCCAAAATTTTGGTTCAGTACCTATACTGGTTCACGGTGGGTGGCTGAGACATTGGTTAATTCTTCTTCCTGCCGGGAAATTAGAGTGACATATGCCCGTCCAAATGCCTAACAGCTACTCTCTCATTGGTTCTCCCTCTTCCCTCTCATCCTCTGCCAAACTGACAACCTGTGAGAACCAGGAGGTTAAAGGGGCTGTCTCTCCAAGTTGGGAGATTGATAGTAAATCAGTTGGAAAGTCAAGCCGGAGCACCAGGAGAGGGACTATTCGGTGAGTTTTAGAGACCTTTCGTATTCACAGTGTGTCCATTATCTAGGTTTCCCGTACATGTTATAGCTGTAGTAATATTCCCTTCAACCTGGAGAGTTGGGACCCATGGAATGGGTGCCATGCATTATTGCTTTAAAGGGTCTGCATTTGCTCACCCAATCTCACCAATCCTCTCAGTCCCAAGTGTCCAGCCTTATGCCACATCCGGCTGTCATTGTAGACAGGGATATTCCACGTATCATCAGAGACCCTGAAGGAATTGTAAAGAATTTCACTGTTTTTTTGTTTTGTTTTTTAAATTCCTTTTTATAGTCGGTTTGAGCTGATTCTCACTGCGATGTTTATGCCAGTCTAGACACACTTGATTCCCTTACGGAGACATATCAATACATAGGTTTTAATATTCTTACTAGTCAGATATATTCCTCTGCAAGAAATATGGGGTTTTGAGTCCCTTTCACTGAGGAAGGTATAGGTAGGTCTTGTCTATACCATAGTTGGTTTTTGGAACGGTACCTGTGCTTATATCAAACTCTGGTTTTATGCATCACCCCAGCTCTCCTTCCCCTTTAAGCAGGCATAAGAGTGTTTTCTAAATGTGAGACTCTGTTCTCTTTCCTAACTCAGTTCATGTGTAGCCATGTTTACAGGATCTTCATAAGTGATATCTTATGATAAGCTTCTTTTTCTGTGTCACTTATTTCACTTAGAATGATCGTACATGAATCCACTCATTTTGCTGCTACTGGTCTTATGACATTGATTTCATGGCTGATTGATATTCCATCGTACGTAAGTACAACAATTTTTTGAACCATTTTTTATCTTTCTTGGGATATTTCAGGTGTACCCAGTTGAGGTTCTTGTAAGCAGTGCAGCCCTAAATTTGAGGGTGGCTCTGTCTTATTGATTTTCAGTTTTCCCAAGATATATTCCCTAGACTGGAAGTGCCCTTGGCTCTGTAGCTCTGTTGTTTACTTGTTTTAGGGAACACAATGCACTCCTCCAGAGAGGCAGTTGGCAGTTTACATCCCGCCCATCAGCATAACAAGGCTCCCTGTTCTCCAGGGCCTGTCTTGCCTTTCTGATATTTACACATTTTGTGGATGTCTCTTTTGACCGGTGGGAAGTGATACTTCTTTGTAGTGCAGATTTGCATTGCCCGCTTGCTTGCTTGGCCAAAAAGGGGCGTATGCGTTTTCTCCTGCATATATTCAGGAGAAAATGCATACGACCTTTTTGGCCAAGTGCATCATTGTCGAAGTTGTGACCCTCTTCCTGTGCTTTACAGGTGATTCCAACGTACCTCTTGAAATCTGTTTCCTGCTATTCTGCCTCGCTTTCAAGTCCACCTCGTTTCCTTCCCTCAACATATTTTGGGATGATAGTTGTCCTTTATTTCTCTGCCAGTTTGTGAATTGCTGTTCCCTTGAGCTCCATTTTTCAACTCGTTTTTTGTGAGCTGAACGCATGTCCAATATTTTGGTTCAGGATCTATACTGGTTCACGGTGGGTGGCTGAGACTTTGGTTAATTCTTCTTCCTGCCGGGAAATTAGAGTGATATATGCCCGTCCAAATGCCTAACAGCTACTCTCTCATTGGTTCTCCCTCTTCCATTTCATCCTCTGCCAAACTGACAACCTGTGAGAACCAGGAGGTTAAAGGGGCTGTCTCTCCAAGTTGGGAGATTGATAGTAAATCAGTTGGAAAGTCAAACCGGAGCACCAGGAGAGGGATTATTCGGTGAGTTTTAGAGACCTTTCCTATTCACAGTGTGTCCATTCTCTACGTTTCCCGTACATGTTATAGCTGTAGTAATATTCCCTTCAACCTGGAGAGTTGGGACCCATGGAATGGGTGTCATGCATTATTGCTTTAAAGGGTCTGCATTTGCTCACCCAATCTCACCAATCCTCTCAGTCCCAAGTGTCCATCCTTATGCCACATCCAGCTGTCATTGTAGACAGGGTTATTCCAGGTTTCAACAGAGACCCTGAAGGAATTGTAAAGAATTTCCCTGTTTTTTTGTTTTGTTTTTGAAATTCCTTTTTATAGTGGGTTTGAACTGATTCTCGCTGCCATGTTTATGCCAGTCTAGACACACTTGATTCCCTTACAGAGACATATCAATACATAGGTTTTAAGATTCTTACTAGTCAGATATATTCCTCTGCGGGAAATATGAGGTGTGAGTCCCTTTCACTGAGGAAGGTATAGGTAGGTCTTGTCTCTTCCATAGTTGGTTTTTGGAACGGTACCTGTGCTTATATCAAACTCTGGTTTTATGCATCACCCCACCTCTCCTTCCCCCTTAAGCAGGCATAAGAGTGTTTTCTAAATGTGAGACTCTGTTCTCTTTCCTAACTCAGTTCATGTGTAGCCATGTTTACAGGATCTTCATAACTGATATCTTATGATAAGCTTCTTTTTCTGTGTGACTTATTTCACTTGGAATCATCGTACCTGAATCCCCTCATTTTGCTGCTACTGGTCTTATGACATTGATTTCATGGCTGAGGGATATTCCATCGTACGTAAGTACCAAAATTTTTTGAACCATTTTTATCTTTCCTGGGATATTTCAGGTGTACCCAGTTGAGGTTCTTGTAAGCAGTGCAGCCCTAAATTTGAGGGTGGCTCTGTCTTATTGATTTTCAGTTTTCCCAAGGTAGATTCCCTAGACTGGAAGTGCCCTTGGCTCTGTAGCTCTGTTGTTTACTTGTTTTAGGGAACACAGTGCACTCCTCCAGAGAGGCAGTTGGCAATTTACATCCCGCCCATCAGCATAACAAGGCTCCCTGTTCTCCAGGGCCTGTCTTGCCTCTCTGGTATTTACATATTTTGTGGATGTCCCTTTTGACTGGTGGGAAGTGTTACTTCTTTGTAGTGCAGTTTTGGATTGCCCGCTTGCTTGCTTGGCCAAAAAGGGGCGTATGCGTTTTCTCCTGCATATATTCAGGAGAAAATGCATACGCCCTTTTGGCCAAGTGCATCATTGTCGAAGTTGTGCCCCTCTTCCTGTGCTTTACAGACGATTCCAACGTACCTCCTGAAATCTGTTTCCTGCTATTCAGCCTCACTTTCAAGTCCGCTTCTTTGCCTTCCCTCAACAGATTTCTGGACGATAGTTGGCTTTTATTACTCTGCCAGATTGTGAATTGCTCTGCCGCTGAGTTCCATTTTTCAACTCGTTTTTTGTGAGCTGAATGCAAGTCCAAATTTTGTTTCAGGACCTATACTGGTTCCCGATGGGTGGTTGAGACTTTGGTTAATTCTTCTTCCTGCCGGGAAATTAGAGTGACATATGCCCGTCCAAATGCCTAACAGCTACTCTCTCATTGGTTCTCCCTCTTCCCTTTCATCCTCGGCCAAATTGGCAACCTGTGAGAACCAGGAGGTTAAAGGGGCTATCTCTCCAAGTTGGGAGATTGATAGTAAAGCTGTTGGAAAGTCAAACTGGCGCACAAGGAGAGGGACTATTCGTTGAGTTTTAGAAACATTTCGTATTCACAGTGTGTCCATTCTCTAGGTTTCCTGTACATGATATAGCTGTAGTAATATTCCCTTCAACCTAGAGAGTTGGGACCCATGGAATGGGTGCCATGCATTATTGCTTTAAAGGGTCTGCATTTGCTCACCCAATCTCACCAATCCTCTCAGTCCCAAGTGTCCAGCCTTATGCCACATCCAGCTGTCATTGTAGACAAGGTCATTCCACGTTTCATCAGAGACCCTGAAGGAATTGTAAAGAATGTCCCTGTTTTTTTGTTTTGTTTTTGAAATTCCTTTTTATAGTGGGTTTGAGATGATTCTCGCTGCCATGTTTATGCCAGTCTAGACACACTTGAATCCCTTATGGAGACATATCAATACATAGGTTTTAAGATTCTTACTAGTCAGATATGTTCCTCTGTGGGAAATATGGGGTTTTTGATTCCCTTTCACTGAGGAAGGTGTAGGTCTTGTCTATTCCATAGTTGATTTTTGGATCGGTACCTGTGCTTATATCAAACTCTGGTTTTATGCATCACCCAACCTCTCCTTCCACCATAAGCAGGCATAAGAGTGTTTTCTAAATGTGAGACTCTGTTCTCTTTCCTAACTCAGTTCATGTGTAGCCATGTTTACAGGATCTTCATAACTGATATCTTATGATAAGCTTCTTTTTATGTGTGACTTATTTCACTTGAACTCATCGTACCTGAATCCACTCATTTTGCTGCTACTGGTCTTATGACATTGATTTCATGGCTGAGGGATATTCCATCGTACGTAAGTACCACAATTTTTTGAACAATTTTTATCTTTCCTGGGATATTTCAGGTGTACCCAGTTGAGGTTCTTATAAGCACTGCAGGCCTAAATTTGAAGGTGGCTCTGTCTTATTGATTTTCAGTTTACCCAAGGTAGATTCCCTAGACTGGAAGTGCCCTTGGCTCTGTAGCTCTGTTGTTTACTTGTTTTAGGGAACACGATGCACTCCTCCGGAGAGGCAGTTGGCAATTTACATCCCACCCATCAGCATAACAATGCTCCCTGTTCTCCAGGGCCTGTCTTGCCTTTCTGGTTTTTACACATTTTGTGGATGTCCCTTTTGACTAGTGGGAAGTGACACTTCTTTGTAGTGCAGATTTGCATTGCCCGCTTGCTTGCTTGGCCAAAAAGGGGCGTATGCGTTTTCTCCTGCATATATTCAGGAGAAAATGCATACGCCCATTTTGGCCAAGTGCATCATTGTCGAAGTTGTGACCCTCTTCCTGTGTTTTACAGGTGATTCCAACGTACATCTTGAAATCTGTTTCCTGCTATTCTGCCTCGATTTCAAGTCCACCTCATTGCCTTCCCTGAACAGATTTTGGGCTGATAGTTGTCCTTTATTACTCTGCCAGTTTGTGAATTGCTGTGCCCTTGAGCTCCATTTTTCAAGTCATTTTTTGTGAGCTGAACGCATGTCCAAAATTTTGGTTCAGTACCTATACTGGTTCACGGTGGGTGGCTGAGACATTGGTTAATTCTTCTTCCTGCCGGGAAATTAGAGTGACATATGCCCGTCCAAATGCCTAACAGCTACTCTCTCATTGGTTCTCCCTCTTCCCTTTCATCCTCTGCCAAACTGACAACCTGTGAGAACCAGGAGGTTAAAGGGGCTGTCTCTCCAAGTTGGGAGATTGATAGTAAATCAGTTGGAAAGTCAAGCCGGAGCACCAGGAGAGGGACTATTCGGTGAGTTTTAGAGACCTTTCGTATTCACAGTGTGTCCATTATCTAGGTTTCCCGTACATGTTATAGCTGTAGTAATATTCCCTTCAACCTGGAGAGTTGGGACCCATGGAATGGGTGCCATGCATTATTGCTTTAAAGGGTCTGCATTTGCTCACCCAATCTCACCAATCCTCTCAGTCCCAAGTGTCCAGCCTTATGCCACATCCGGCTGTCATTGTAGACAGGGATATTCCACGTATCATCAGAGACCCTGAAGGAATTGTAAAGAATTTCACTGTTTTTTTGTTTTGTTTTTTAAATTCCTTTTTATAGTCGGTTTGAGCTGATTCTCACTGCGATGTTTATGCCAGTCTAGACACACTTGATTCCCTTACGGAGACATATCAATACATAGGTTTTAATATTCTTACTAGTCAGATATATTCCTCTGCAAGAAATATGGGCTTTTGAGTCCCTTTCACTGAGGAAGGTATAGGTAGGTCTTGTCTATACCATAGTTGGTTTTTGGAACGGTACCTGTGCTTATATCAAACTCTGGTTTTATGCATCACCCCAGCTCTCCTTCCCCTTTAAGCAGGCATAAGAGTGTTTTCTAAATGTGAGACTCTGTTCTCTTTCCTAACTCAGTTCATGTGTAGCCATGTTTACAGGATCTTCATAAGTGATATCTTATGATAAGCTTCTTTTTCTGTGTCACTTATTTCACTTAGAATGATCGTACATGAATCCACTCATTTTGCTGCTACTGGTCTTATGACATTGATTTCATGGCTGATTGATATTCCATCGTACGTAAGTACAACAATTTTTTGAACCATTTTTTATCTTTCTTGGGATATTTCAGGTGTACCCAGTTGAGGTTCTTGTAAGCAGTGCAGCCCTAAATTTGAGGGTGGCTCTGTCTTATTGATTTTCAGTTTTCCCAAGATATATTCCCTAGACTGGAAGTGCCCTTGGCTCTGTAGCTCTGTTGTTTACTTGTTTTAGGGAACACAATGCACTCCTCCAGAGAGGCAGTTGGCAGTTTACATCCCGCCCATCAGCATAACAAGGCTCCCTGTTCTCCAGGGCCTGTCTTGCCTTTCTGATATTTACACATTTTGTGGATGTCTCTTTTGACCGGTGGGAAGTGATACTTCTTTGTAGTGCAGATTTGCATTGCCCGCTTGCTTGCTTGGCCAAAAAGGGGCGTATGCGTTTTCTCCTGCATATATTCAGGAGAAAATGCATACGACCTTTTTGGCCAAGTGCATCATTGTCGAAGTTGTGACCCTCTTCCTGTGCTTTACAGGTGATTCCAACGTACCTCTTGAAATCTGTTTCCTGCTATTCTGCCTCGCTTTCAAGTCCACCTCGTTTCCTTCCCTCAACATATTTTGGGATGATAGTTGTCCTTTATTTCTCTGCCAGTTTGTGAATTGCTGTTCCCTTGAGCTCCATTTTTCAACTCGTTTTTTGTGAGCTGAACGCATGTCCAATATTTTGGTTCAGGATCTATACTGGTTCACGGTGGGTGGCTGAGACTTTGGTTAATTCTTCTTCCTGCCGGGAAATTAGAGTGATATATGCCCGTCCAAATGCCTAACAGCTACTCTCTCATTGGTTCTCCCTCTTCCATTTCATCCTCTGCCAAACTGACAACCTGTGAGAACCAGGAGGTTAAAGGGGCTGTCTCTGCAAGTTGGGAGATTGATAGTAAATCAGTTGGAAAGTCAAACCGGAGCACCAGGAGAGGGATTATTCGGTGAGTTTTAGAGACCTTTCCTATTCACAGTGTGTCCATTCTCTACGTTTCCCGTACATGTTATAGCTGTAGTAATATTCCCTTCAACCTGGAGAGTTGGGACCCATGGAATGGGTGTCATGCATTATTGCTTTAAAGGGTCTGCATTTGCTCACCCAATCTCACCAATCCTCTCAGTCCCAAGTGTCCATCCTTATGCCACATCCAGCTGTCATTGTAGACAGGGTTATTCCAGGTTTCAACAGAGACCCTGAAGGAATTGTAAAGAATTTCCCTGTTTTTTTGTTTTGTTTTTGAAATTCCTTTTTATAGTGGGTTTGAACTGATTCTCGCTGCCATGTTTATGCCAGTCTAGACACACTTTATTCCCTTACAGAGACATATCAATACATAGGTTTTAAGATTCTTACTAGTCAGATATATTCCTCTGCGGGAAATATGAGGTGTGAGTCCCTTTCACTGAGGAAGGTATAGGTAGGTCTTGTCTCTTCCATAGTTGGTTTTTGGAACGGTACCTGTGCTTATATCAAACTCTGGTTTTATGCATCACCCCACCTCTCCTTCCCCCTTAAGCAGGCATAAGAGTGTTTTCTAAATGTGAGACTCTGTTCTCTTTCCTAACTCAGTTCATGTGTAGCCATGTTTACAGGATCTTCATAACTGATATCTTATGATAAGCTTCTTTTTCTGTGTGACTTATTTCACTTGGAATCATCGTACCTGAATCCCCTCATTTTGCTGCTACTGGTCTTATGACATTGATTTCATGGCTGAGGGATATTCCATCGTACGTAAGTACCAAAATTTTTTGAACCATTTTTATCTTTCCTGGGATATTTCAGGTGTACCCAGTTGAGGTTCTTGTAAGCAGTGCAGCCCTAAATTTGAGGGTGGCTCTGTCTTATTGATTTTCAGTTTTCCCAAGGTAGATTCCCTAGACTGGAAGTGCCCTTGGCTCTGTAGCTCTGTTGTTTACTTGTTTTAGGGAACACAGTGCACTCCTCCAGAGAGGCAGTTGGCAATTTACATCCCGCCCATCAGCATAACAAGGCTCCCTGTTCTCCAGGGCCTGTCTTGCCTCTCTGGTATTTACATATTTTGTGGATGTCCCTTTTGACTGGTGGGAAGTGTTACTTCTTTGTAGTGCAGTTTTGGATTGCCCGCTTGCTTGCTTGGCCAAAAAGGGGCGTATGCGTTTTCTCCTGCATATATTCAGGAGAAAATGCATACGCCCTTTTGGCCAAGTGCATCATTGTCGAAGTTGTGCCCCTCTTCCTGTGCTTTACAGACGATTCCAACGTACCTCCTGAAATCTGTTTCCTGCTATTCAGCCTCACTTTCAAGTCCGCTTCTTTGCCTTCCCTCAACAGATTTCTGGACGATAGTTGGCTTTTATTACTCTGCCAGATTGTGAATTGCTCTGCCGCTGAGTTCCATTTTTCAACTCGTTTTTTGTGAGCTGAATGCAAGTCCAAATTTTGTTTCAGGACCTATACTGGTTCCCGATGGGTGGTTGAGACTTTGGTTAATTCTTCTTCCTGCCGGGAAATTAGAGTGACATATGCCCGTCCAAATGCCTAACAGCTACTCTCTCATTGGTTCTCCCTCTTCCCTTTCATCCTCGGCCAAATTGGCAACCTGTGAGAACCAGGAGGTTAAAGGGGCTATCTCTCCAAGTTGGGAGATTGATAGTAAAGCTGTTGGAAAGTCAAACTGGCGCACAAGGAGAGGGACTATTCGTTGAGTTTTAGAAACATTTCGTATTCACAGTGTGTCCATTCTCTAGGTTTCCTGTACATGATATAGCTGTAGTAATATTCCCTTCAACCTAGAGAGTTGGGACCCATGGAATGGGTGCCATGCATTATTGCTTTAAAGGGTCTGCATTTGCTCACCCAATCTCACCAATCCTCTCAGTCCCAAGTGTCCAGCCTTATGCCACATCCAGCTGTCATTGTAGACAAGGTCATTCCACGTTTCATCAGAGACCCTGAAGGAATTGTAAAGAATGTCCCTGTTTTTTTGTTTTGTTTTTGAAATTCCTTTTTATAGTGGGTTTGAGATGATTCTCGCTGCCATGTTTATGCCAGTCTAGACACACTTGAATCCCTTATGGAGACATATCAATACATAGGTTTTAAGATTCTTACTAGTCAGATATGTTCCTCTGTGGGAAATATGGGGTTTTTGATTCCCTTTCACTGAGGAAGGTGTAGGTCTTGTCTATTCCATAGTTGATTTTTGGATCGGTACCTGTGCTTATATCAAACTCTGGTTTTATGCATCACCCAACCTCTCCTTCCACCATAAGCAGGCATAAGAGTGTTTTCTAAATGTGAGACTCTGTTCTCTTTCCTAACTCAGTTCATGTGTAGCCATGTTTACAGGATCTTCATAACTGATATCTTATGATAAGCTTCTTTTTATGTGTGACTTATTTCACTTGAACTCATCGTACCTGAATCCACTCATTTTGCTGCTACTGGTCTTATGACATTGATTTCATGGCTGAGGGATATTCCATCGTACGTAAGTACCACAATTTTTTGAACAATTTTTATCTTTCCTGGGATATTTCAGGTGTACCCAGTTGAGGTTCTTATAAGCACTGCAGGCCTAAATTTGAAGGTGGCTCTGTCTTATTGATTTTCAGTTTACCCAAGGTAGATTCCCTAGACTGGAAGTGCCCTTGGCTCTGTAGCTCTGTTGTTTACTTGTTTTAGGGAACACGATGCACTCCTCCGGAGAGGCAGTTGGCAATTTACATCCCACCCATCAGCATAACAATGCTCCCTGTTCTCCAGGGCCTGTCTTGCCTTTCTGGTTTTTACACATTTTGTGGATGTCCCTTTTGACTAGTGGGAAGTGACACTTCTTTGTAGTGCAGATTTGCATTGCCCGCTTGCTTGCTTGGCCAAAAAGGGGCGTATGCGTTTTCTCCTGCATATATTCAGGAGAAAATGCATACGCCCATTTTGGCCAAGTGCATCATTGTCGAAGTTGTGACCCTCTTCCTGTGTTTTACAGGTGATTCCAACGTACATCTTGAAATCTGTTTCCTGCTATTCTGCCTCGATTTCAAGTCCACCTCATTGCCTTCCCTGAACAGATTTTGGGCTGATAGTTGTCCTTTATTACTCTGCCAGTTTGTGAATTGCTGTGCCCTTGAGCTCCATTTTTCAAGTCATTTTTTGTGAGCTGAACGCATGTCCAAAATTTTGGTTCAGTACCTATACTGGTTCACGGTGGGTGGCTGAGACATTGGTTAATTCTTCTTCCTGCCGGGAAATTAGAGTGACATATGCCCGTCCAAATGCCTAACAGCTACTCTCTCATTGGTTCTCCCTCTTCCCTTTCATCCTCTGCCAAACTGACAACCTGTGAGAACCAGGAGGTTAAAGGGGCTGTCTCTCCAAGTTGGGAGATTGATAGTAAATCAGTTGGAAAGTCAAGCCGGAGCACCAGGAGAGGGACTATTCGGTGAGTTTTAGAGACCTTTCGTATTCACAGTGTGTCCATTATCTAGGTTTCCCGTACATGTTATAGCTGTAGTAATATTCCCTTCAACCTGGAGAGTTGGGACCCATGGAATGGGTGCCATGCATTATTGCTTTAAAGGGTCTGCATTTGCTCACCCAATCTCACCAATCCTCTCAGTCCCAAGTGTCCAGCCTTATGCCACATCCGGCTGTCATTGTAGACAGGGATATTCCACGTATCATCAGAGACCCTGAAGGAATTGTAAAGAATTTCACTGTTTTTTTGTTTTGTTTTTTAAATTCCTTTTTATAGTCGGTTTGAGCTGATTCTCACTGCGATGTTTATGCCAGTCTAGACACACTTGATTCCCTTACGGAGACATATCAATACATAGGTTTTAATATTCTTACTAGTCAGATATATTCCTCTGCAAGAAATATGGGCTTTTGAGTCCCTTTCACTGAGGAAGGTATAGGTAGGTCTTGTCTATACCATAGTTGGTTTTTGGAACGGTACCTGTGCTTATATCAAACTCTGGTTTTATGCATCACCCCAGCTCTCCTTCCCCTTTAAGCAGGCATAAGAGTGTTTTCTAAATGTGAGACTCTGTTCTCTTTCCTAACTCAGTTCATGTGTAGCCATGTTTACAGGATCTTCATAAGTGATATCTTATGATAAGCTTCTTTTTCTGTGTCACTTATTTCACTTAGAATGATCGTACATGAATCCACTCATTTTGCTGCTACTGGTCTTATGACATTGATTTCATGGCTGATTGATATTCCATCGTACGTAAGTACAACAATTTTTTGAACCATTTTTTATCTTTCTTGGGATATTTCAGGTGTACCCAGTTGAGGTTCTTGTAAGCAGTGCAGCCCTAAATTTGAGGGTGGCTCTGTCTTATTGATTTTCAGTTTTCCCAAGATATATTCCCTAGACTGGAAGTGCCCTTGGCTCTGTAGCTCTGTTGTTTACTTGTTTTAGGGAACACAATGCACTCCTCCAGAGAGGCAGTTGGCAGTTTACATCCCGCCCATCAGCATAACAAGGCTCCCTGTTCTCCAGGGCCTGTCTTGCCTTTCTGATATTTACACATTTTGTGGATGTCTCTTTTGACCGGTGGGAAGTGATACTTCTTTGTAGTGCAGATTTGCATTGCCCGCTTGCTTGCTTGGCCAAAAAGGGGCGTATGCGTTTTCTCCTGCATATATTCAGGAGAAAATGCATACGACCTTTTTGGCCAAGTGCATCATTGTCGAAGTTGTGACCCTCTTCCTGTGCTTTACAGGTGATTCCAACGTACCTCTTGAAATCTGTTTCCTGCTATTCTGCCTCGCTTTCAAGTCCACCTCGTTTCCTTCCCTCAACATATTTTGAGATGATAGTTGTCCTTTATTTCTCTGCCAGTTTGTGAATTGCTGTTCCCTTGAGCTCCATTTTTCAACTCGTTTTTTGTGAGCTGAACGCATGTCCAATATTTTGGTTCAGGATCTATACTGGTTCACGGTGGGTGGCTGAGACTTTGGTTAATTCTTCTTCCTGCCGGGAAATTAGAGTGATATATGCCCGTCCAAATGCCTAACAGCTACTCTCTCATTGGTTCTCCCTCTTCCATTTCATCCTCTGCCAAACTGACAACCTGTGAGAACCAGGAGGTTAAAGGGGCTGTCTCTCCAAGTTGGGAGATTGATAGTAAATCAGTTGGAAAGTCAAACCGGAGCACCAGGAGAGGGATTATTCGGTGAGTTTTAGAGACCTTTCCTATTCACAGTGTGTCCATTCTCTACGTTTCCCGTACATGTTATAGCTGTAGTAATATTCCCTTCAACCTGGAGAGTTGGGACCCATGGAATGGGTGTCATGCATTATTGCTTTAAAGGGTCTGCATTTGCTCACCCAATCTCACCAATCCTCTCAGTCCCAAGTGTCCATCCTTATGCCACATCCAGCTGTCATTGTAGACAGGGTTATTCCAGGTTTCAACAGAGACCCTGAAGGAATTGTAAAGAATTTCCCTGTTTTTTTGTTTTGTTTTTGAAATTCCTTTTTATAGTGGGTTTGAACTGATTCTCGCTGCCATGTTTATGCCAGTCTAGACACACTTTATTCCCTTACAGAGACATATCAATACATAGGTTTTAAGATTCTTACTAGTCAGATATATTCCTCTGCGGGAAATATGAGGTGTGAGTCCCTTTCACTGAGGAAGGTATAGGTAGGTCTTGTCTCTTCCATAGTTGGTTTTTGGAACGGTACCTGTGCTTATATCAAACTCTGGTTTTATGCATCACCCCACCTCTCCTTCCCCCTTAAGCAGGCATAAGAGTGTTTTCTAAATGTGAGACTCTGTTCTCTTTCCTAACTCAGTTCATGTGTAGCCATGTTTACAGGATCTTCATAACTGATATCTTATGATAAGCTTCTTTTTCTGTGTGACTTATTTCACTTGGAATCATCGTACCTGAATCCCCTCATTTTGCTGCTACTGGTCTTATGACATTGATTTCATGGCTGAGGGATATTCCATCGTACGTAAGTACCAAAATTTTTTGAACCATTTTTATCTTTCCTGGGATATTTCAGGTGTACCCAGTTGAGGTTCTTGTAAGCAGTGCAGCCCTAAATTTGAGGGTGGCTCTGTCTTATTGATTTTCAGTTTTCCCAAGGTAGATTCCCTAGACTGGAAGTGCCCTTGGCTCTGTAGCTCTGTTGTTTACTTGTTTTAGGGAACACAGTGCACTCCTCCAGAGAGGCAGTTGGCAATTTACATCCCGCCCATCAGCATAACAAGGCTCCCTGTTCTCCAGGGCCTGTCTTGCCTCTCTGGTATTTACATATTTTGTGGATGTCCCTTTTGACTGGTGGGAAGTGTTACTTCTTTGTAGTGCAGTTTTGGATTGCCCGCTTGCTTGCTTGGCCAAAAAGGGGCGTATGCGTTTTCTCCTGCATATATTCAGGAGAAAATGCATACGCCCTTTTGGCCAAGTGCATCATTGTCGAAGTTGTGCCCCTCTTCCTGTGCTTTACAGACGATTCCAACGTACCTCCTGAAATCTGTTTCCTGCTATTCAGCCTCACTTTCAAGTCCGCTTCTTTGCCTTCCCTCAACAGATTTCTGGACGATAGTTGGCTTTTATTACTCTGCCAGATTGTGAATTGCTCTGCCGCTGAGTTCCATTTTTCAACTCGTTTTTTGTGAGCTGAATGCAAGTCCAAATTTTGTTTCAGGACCTATACTGGTTCCCGATGGGTGGTTGAGACTTTGGTTAATTCTTCTTCCTGCCGGGAAATTAGAGTGACATATGCCCGTCCAAATGCCTAACAGCTACTCTCTCATTGGTTCTCCCTCTTCCCTTTCATCCTCGGCCAAATTGGCAACCTGTGAGAACCAGGAGGTTAAAGGGGCTATCTCTCCAAGTTGGGAGATTGATAGTAAAGCTGTTGGAAAGTCAAACTGGCGCACAAGGAGAGGGACTATTCGTTGAGTTTTAGAAACATTTCGTATTCACAGTGTGTCCATTCTCTAGGTTTCCTGTACATGATATAGCTGTAGTAATATTCCCTTCAACCTAGAGAGTTGGGACCCATGGAATGGGTGCCATGCATTATTGCTTTAAAGGGTCTGCATTTGCTCACCCAATCTCACCAATCCTCTCAGTCCCAAGTGTCCAGCCTTATGCCACATCCAGCTGTCATTGTAGACAAGGTCATTCCACGTTTCATCAGAGACCCTGAAGGAATTGTAAAGAATGTCCCTGTTTTTTTGTTTTGTTTTTGAAATTCCTTTTTATAGTGGGTTTGAGATGATTCTCGCTGCCATGTTTATGCCAGTCTAGACACACTTGAATCCCTTATGGAGACATATCAATACATAGGTTTTACGATTCTTACTAGTCAGATATGTTCCTCTGTGGGAAATATGGGGTTTTTGATTCCCTTTCACTGAGGAAGGTGTAGGTCTTGTCTATTCCATAGTTGATTTTTGGATCGGTACCTGTGCTTATATCAAACTCTGGTTTTATGCATCACCCAACCTCTCCTTCCACCATAAGCAGGCATAAGAGTGTTTTCTAAATGTGAGACTCTGTTCTCTTTCCTAACTCAGTTCATGTGTAGCCATGTTTACAGGATCTTCATAACTGATATCTTATGATAAGCTTCTTTTTATGTGTGACTTATTTCACTTGAACTCATCGTACCTGAATCCACTCATTTTGCTGCTACTGGTCTTATGACATTGATTTCATGGCTGAGGGATATTCCATCGTACGTAAGTACCACAATTTTTTGAACAATTTTTATCTTTCCTGGGATATTTCAGGTGTACCCAGTTGAGGTTCTTATAAGCACTGCAGGCCTAAATTTGAAGGTGGCTCTGTCTTATTGATTTTCAGTTTACCCAAGGTAGATTCCCTAGACTGGAAGTGCCCTTGGCTCTGTAGCTCTGTTGTTTACTTGTTTTAGGGAACACGATGCACTCCTCCGGAGAGGCGGTTGGCAATTTACATCCCACCCATCAGCATAACAAGGCTCCCTGTTCTCCAGGGCCTGTCTTGCCTTTCTGGTTTTTACACATTTTGTGGATGTCCCTTTTGACTAGTGGGAAGTGACACTTCTTTGTAGTGCAGATTTGCATTGCCCGCTTGCTTGCTTGGCCAAAAAGGGGCGTATGCGTTTTCTCCTGCATATATTCAGGAGAAAATGCATACGCCCATTTTGGCCAAGTGCATCATTGTCGAAGTTGTGACCCTCTTCCTGTGTTTTACAGGTGATTCCAACGTACATCTTGAAATCTGTTTCCTGCTATTCTGCCTCGATTTCAAGTCCACCTCATTGCCTTCCCTGAACAGATTTTGGGCTGATAGTTGTCCTTTATTACTCTGCCAGTTTGTGAATTGCTGTGCCCTTGAGCTCCATTTTTCAAGTCATTTTTTGTGAGCTGAACGCATGTCCAAAATTTTGGTTCAGTACCTATACTGGTTCACGGTGGGTGGCTGAGACATTGGTTAATTCTTCTTCCTGCCGGGAAATTAGAGTGACATATGCCCGTCCAAATGCCTAACAGCTACTCTCTCATTGGTTCTCCCTCTTCCCTTTCATCCTCTGCCAAACTGACAACCTGTGAGAACCAGGAGGTTAAAGGGGCTGTCTCTCCAAGTTGGGAGATTGATAGTAAATCAGTTGGAAAGTCAAGCCGGAGCACCAGGAGAGGGACTATTCGGTGAGTTTTAGAGACCTTTCGTATTCACAGTGTGTCCATTATCTAGGTTTCCCGTACATGTTATAGCTGTAGTAATATTCCCTTCAACCTGGAGAGTTGGGACCCATGGAATGGGTGCCATGCATTATTGCTTTAAAGGGTCTGCATTTGCTCACCCAATCTCACCAATCCTCTCAGTCCCAAGTGTCCAGCCTTATGCCACATCCGGCTGTCATTGTAGACAGGGATATTCCACGTATCATCAGAGACCCTGAAGGAATTGTAAAGAATTTCACTGTTTTTTTGTTTTGTTTTTTAAATTCCTTTTTATAGTCGGTTTGAGCTGATTCTCACTGCGATGTTTATGCCAGTCTAGACACACTTGATTCCCTTACGGAGACATATCAATACATAGGTTTTAATATTCTTACTAGTCAGATATATTCCTCTGCAAGAAATATGGGGTTTTGAGTCCCTTTCACTGAGGAAGGTATAGGTAGGTCTTGTCTATACCATAGTTGGTTTTTGGAACGGTACCTGTGCTTATATCAAACTCTGGTTTTATGCATCACCCCAGCTCTCCTTCCCCTTTAAGCAGGCATAAGAGTGTTTTCTAAATGTGAGACTCTGTTCTCTTTCCTAACTCAGTTCATGTGTAGCCATGTTTACAGGATCTTCATAAGTGATATCTTATGATAAGCTTCTTTTTCTGTGTCACTTATTTCACTTAGAATGATCGTACATGAATCCACTCATTTTGCTGCTACTGGTCTTATGACATTGATTTCATGGCTGATTGATATTCCATCGTACGTAAGTACAACAATTTTTTGAACCATTTTTTATCTTTCTTGGGATATTTCAGGTGTACCCAGTTGAGGTTCTTGTAAGCAGTGCAGCCCTAAATTTGAGGGTGGCTCTGTCTTATTGATTTTCAGTTTTCCCAAGATATATTCCCTAGACTGGAAGTGCCCTTGGCTCTGTAGCTCTGTTGTTTACTTGTTTTAGGGAACACAATGCACTCCTCCAGAGAGGCAGTTGGCAGTTTACATCCCGCCCATCAGCATAACAAGGCTCCCTGTTCTCCAGGGCCTGTCTTGCCTTTCTGATATTTACACATTTTGTGGATGTCTCTTTTGACCGGTGGGAAGTGATACTTCTTTGTAGTGCAGATTTGCATTGCCCGCTTGCTTGCTTGGCCAAAAAGGGGCGTATGCGTTTTCTCCTGCATATATTCAGGAGAAAATGCATACGACCTTTTTGGCCAAGTGCATCATTGTCGAAGTTGTGACCCTCTTCCTGTGCTTTACAGGTGATTCCAACGTACCTCTTGAAATCTGTTTCCTGCTATTCTGCCTCGCTTTCAAGTCCACCTCGTTTCCTTCCCTCAACATATTTTGAGATGATAGTTGTCCTTTATTTCTCTGCCAGTTTGTGAATTGCTGTTCCCTTGAGCTCCATTTTTCAACTCGTTTTTTGTGAGCTGAACGCATGTCCAATATTTTGGTTCAGGATCTATACTGGTTCACGGTGGGTGGCTGAGACTTTGGTTAATTCTTCTTCCTGCCGGGAAATTAGAGTGATATATGCCCGTCCAAATGCCTAACAGCTACTCTCTCATTGGTTCTCCCTCTTCCATTTCATCCTCTGCCAAACTGACAACCTGTGAGAACCAGGAGGTTAAAGGGGCTGTCTCTGCAAGTTGGGAGATTGATAGTAAATCAGTTGGAAAGTCAAACCGGAGCACCAGGAGAGGGATTATTCGGTGAGTTTTAGAGACCTTTCCTATTCACAGTGTGTCCATTCTCTACGTTTCCCGTACATGTTATAGCTGTAGTAATATTCCCTTCAACCTGGAGAGTTGGGACCCATGGAATGGGTGCCATGCATTATTGCTTTAAAGGGTCTGCATTTGCTCACCCAATCTCACCAATCCTCTCAGTCCCAAGTGTCCATCCTTATGCCACATCCAGCTGTCATTGTAGACAGGGTTATTCCAGGTTTCAACAGAGACCCTGAAGGAATTGTAAAGAATTTCCCTGTTTTTTTGTTTTGTTTTTGAAATTCCTTTTTATAGTGGGTTTGAACTGATTCTCGCTGCCATGTTTATGCCAGTCTAGACACACTTGATTCCCTTACAGAGACATATCAATACATAGGTTTTAAGATTCTTACTAGTCAGATATATTCCTCTGCGGGAAATATGAGGTGTGAGTCCCTTTCACTGAGGAAGGTATAGGTAGGTCTTGTCTCTTCCATAGTTGGTTTTTGGAACGGTACCTGTGCTTATATCAAACTCTGGTTTTATGCATCACCCCACCTCTCCTTCCCCCTTAAGCAGGCATAAGAGTGTTTTCTAAATGTGAGACTCTGTTCTCTTTCCTAACTCAGTTCATGTGTAGCCATGTTTACAGGATCTTCATAACTGATATCTTATGATAAGCTTCTTTTTCTGTGTGACTTATTTCACTTGGAATCATCGTACCTGAATCCCCTCATTTTGCTGCTACTGGTCTTATGACATTGATTTCATGGCTGAGGGATATTCCATCGTACGTAAGTACCAAAATTTTTTGAACCATTTTTATCTTTCCTGGGATATTTCAGGTGTACCCAGTTGAGGTTCTTGTAAGCAGTGCAGCCCTAAATTTGAGGGTGGCTCTGTCTTATTGATTTTCAGTTTTCCCAAGGTAGATTCCCTAGACTGGAAGTGCCCTTGGCTCTGTAGCTCTGTTGTTTACTTGTTTTAGGGAACACAGTGCACTCCTCCAGAGAGGCAGTTGGCAATTTACATCCCGCCCATCAGCATAACAAGGCTCCCTGTTCTCCAGGGCCTGTCTTGCCTCTCTGGTATTTACATATTTTGTGGATGTCCCTTTTGACTGGTGGGAAGTGTTACTTCTTTGTAGTGCAGTTTTGGATTGCCCGCTTGCTTGCTTGGCCAAAAAGGGGCGTATGCGTTTTCTCCTGCATATATTCAGGAGAAAATGCATACGCCCTTTTGGCCAAGTGCATCATTGTCGAAGTTGTGCCCCTCTTCCTGTGCTTTACAGACGATTCCAACGTACCTCCTGAAATCTGTTTCCTGCTATTCAGCCTCACTTTCAAGTCCGCTTCTTTGCCTTCCCTCAACAGATTTCTGGACGATAGTTGGCTTTTATTACTCTGCCAGATTGTGAATTGCTCTGCCGCTGAGTTCCATTTTTCAACTCGTTTTTTGTGAGCTGAATGCAAGTCCAAATTTTGTTTCAGGACCTATACTGGTTCCCGATGGGTGGTTGAGACTTTGGTTAATTCTTCTTCCTGCCGGGAAATTAGAGTGACATATGCCCGTCCAAATGCCTAACAGCTACTCTCTCATTGGTTCTCCCTCTTCCCTTTCATCCTCGGCCAAATTGGCAACCTGTGAGAACCAGGAGGTTAAAGGGGCTATCTCTCCAAGTTGGGAGATTGATAGTAAAGCTGTTGGAAAGTCAAACTGGCGCACAAGGAGAGGGACTATTCGTTGAGTTTTAGAAACATTTCGTATTCACAGTGTGTCCATTCTCTAGGTTTCCTGTACATGATATAGCTGTAGTAATATTCCCTTCAACCTAGAGAGTTGGGACCCATGGAATGGGTGCCATGCATTATTGCTTTAAAGGGTCTGCATTTGCTCACCCAATCTCACCAATCCTCTCAGTCCCAAGTGTCCAGCCTTATGCCACATCCAGCTGTCATTGTAGACAAGGTCATTCCACGTTTCATCAGAGACCCTGAAGGAATTGTAAAGAATGTCCCTGTTTTTTTGTTTTGTTTTTGAAATTCCTTTTTATAGTGGGTTTGAGATGATTCTCGCTGCCATGTTTATGCCAGTCTAGACACACTTGAATCCCTTATGGAGACATATCAATACATAGGTTTTAAGATTCTTACTAGTCAGATATGTTCCTCTGTGGGAAATATGGGGTTTTTGATTCCCTTTCACTGAGGAAGGTGTAGGTCTTGTCTATTCCATAGTTGATTTTTGGATCGGTACCTGTGCTTATATCAAACTCTGGTTTTATGCATCACCCAACCTCTCCTTCCACCATAAGCAGGCATAAGAGTGTTTTCTAAATGTGAGACTCTGTTCTCTTTCCTAACTCAGTTCATGTGTAGCCATGTTTACAGGATCTTCATAACTGATATCTTATGATAAGCTTCTTTTTATGTGTGACTTATTTCACTTGAACTCATCGTACCTGAATCCACTCATTTTGCTGCTACTGGTCTTATGACATTGATTTCATGGCTGAGGGATATTCCATCGTACGTAAGTACCACAATTTTTTGAACAATTTTTATCTTTCCTGGGATATTTCAGGTGTACCCAGTTGAGGTTCTTATAAGCACTGCAGGCCTAAATTTGAAGGTGGCTCTGTCTTATTGATTTTCAGTTTACCCAAGGTAGATTCCCTAGACTGGAAGTGCCCTTGGCTCTGTAGCTCTGTTGTTTACTTGTTTTAGGGAACACGATGCACTCCTCCGGAGAGGCAGTTGGCAATTTACATCCCACCCATCAGCATAACAATGCTCCCTGTTCTCCAGGGCCTGTCTTGCCTTTCTGGTTTTTACACATTTTGTGGATGTCCCTTTTGACTAGTGGGAAGTGACACTTCTTTGTAGTGCAGATTTGCATTGCCCGCTTGCTTGCTTGGCCAAAAAGGGGCGTATGCGTTTTCTCCTGCATATATTCAGGAGAAAATGCATACGCCCATTTTGGCCAAGTGCATCATTGTCGAAGTTGTGACCCTCTTCCTGTGTTTTACAGGTGATTCCAACGTACATCTTGAAATCTGTTTCCTGCTATTCTGCCTCGATTTCAAGTCCACCTCATTGCCTTCCCTGAACAGATTTTGGGCTGATAGTTGTCCTTTATTACTCTGCCAGTTTGTGAATTGCTGTGCCCTTGAGCTCCATTTTTCAAGTCATTTTTTGTGAGCTGAATGCATGTCCAAAATTTTGGTTCAGTACCTATACTGGTTCACGGTGGGTGGCTGAGACATTGGTTAATTCTTCTTCCTGCCGGGAAATTAGAGTGACATATGCCCGTCCAAATGCCTAACAGCTACTCTCTCATTGGTTCTCCCTCTTCCCTTTCATCCTCTGCCAAACTGACAACCTGTGAGAACCAGGAGGTTAAAGGGGCTGTCTCTCCAAGTTGGGAGATTGATAGTAAATCAGTTGGAAAGTCAAGCCGGAGCACCAGGAGAGGGACTATTCGGTGAGTTTTAGAGACCTTTCGTATTCACAGTGTGTCCATTATCTAGGTTTCCCGTACATGTTATAGCTGTAGTAATATTCCCTTCAACCTGGAGAGTTGGGACCCATGGAATGGGTGCCATGCATTATTGCTTTAAAGGGTCTGCATTTGCTCACCCAATCTCACCAATCCTCTCAGTCCCAAGTGTCCAGCCTTATGCCACATCCGGCTGTCATTGTAGACAGGGATATTCCACGTATCATCAGAGACCCTGAAGGAATTGTAAAGAATTTCACTGTTTTTTTGTTTTGTTTTTTAAATTCCTTTTTATAGTCGGTTTGAGCTGATTCTCACTGCGATGTTTATGCCAGTCTAGACACACTTGATTCCCTTACGGAGACATATCAATACATAGGTTTTAATATTCTTACTAGTCAGATATATTCCTCTGCAAGAAATATGGGGTTTTGAGTCCCTTTCACTGAGGAAGGTATAGGTAGGTCTTGTCTATACCATAGTTGGTTTTTGGAACGGTACCTGTGCTTATATCAAACTCTGGTTTTATGCATCACCCCAGCTCTCCTTCCCCTTTAAGCAGGCATAAGAGTGTTTTCTAAATGTGAGACTCTGTTCTCTTTCCTAACTCAGTTCATGTGTAGCCATGTTTACAGGATCTTCATAAGTGATATCTTATGATAAGCTTCTTTTTCTGTGTCACTTATTTCACTTAGAATGATCGTACATGAATCCACTCATTTTGCTGCTACTGGTCTTATGACATTGATTTCATGGCTGATTGATATTCCATCGTACGTAAGTACAACAATTTTTTGAACCATTTTTTATCTTTCTTGGGATATTTCAGGTGTACCCAGTTGAGGTTCTTGTAAGCAGTGCAGCCCTAAATTTGAGGGTGGCTCTGTCTTATTGATTTTCAGTTTTCCCAAGATATATTCCCTAGACTGGAAGTGCCCTTGGCTCTGTAGCTCTGTTGTTTACTTGTTTTAGGGAACACAATGCACTCCTCCAGAGAGGCAGTTGGCAGTTTACATCCCGCCCATCAGCATAACAAGGCTCCCTGTTCTCCAGGGCCTGTCTTGCCTTTCTGATATTTACACATTTTGTGGATGTCTCTTTTGACCGGTGGGAAGTGATACTTCTTTGTAGTGCAGATTTGCATTGCCCGCTTGCTTGCTTGGCCAAAAAGGGGCGTATGCGTTTTCTCCTGCATATATTCAGGAGAAAATGCATACGACCTTTTTGGCCAAGTGCATCATTGTCGAAGTTGTGACCCTCTTCCTGTGCTTTACAGGTGATTCCAACGTACCTCTTGAAATCTGTTTCCTGCTATTCTGCCTCGCTTTCAAGTCCACCTCGTTTCCTTCCCTCAACATATTTTGGGATGATAGTTGTCCTTTATTTCTCTGCCAGTTTGTGAATTGCTGTTCCCTTGAGCTCCATTTTTCAACTCGTTTTTTGTGAGCTGAACGCATGTCCAATATTTTGGTTCAGGATCTATACTGGTTCACGGTGGGTGGCTGAGACTTTGGTTAATTCTTCTTCCTGCCGGGAAATTAGAGTGATATATGCCCGTCCAAATGCCTAACAGCTACTCTCTCATTGGTTCTCCCTCTTCCATTTCATCCTCTGCCAAACTGACAACCTGTGAGAACCAGGAGGTTAAAGGGGCTGTCTCTCCAAGTTGGGAGATTGATAGTAAATCAGTTGGAAAGTCAAACCGGAGCACCAGGAGAGGGATTATTCGGTGAGTTTTAGAGACCTTTCCTATTCACAGTGTGTCCATTCTCTACGTTTCCCGTACATGTTATAGCTGTAGTAATATTCCCTTCAACCTGGAGAGTTGGGACCCATGGAATGGGTGTCATGCATTATTGCTTTAAAGGGTCTGCATTTGCTCACCCAATCTCACCAATCCTCTCAGTCCCAAGTGTCCATCCTTATGCCACATCCAGCTGTCATTGTAGACAGGGTTATTCCAGGTTTCAACAGAGACCCTGAAGGAATTGTAAAGAATTTCCCTGTTTTTTTGTTTTGTTTTTGAAATTCCTTTTTATAGTGGGTTTGAACTGATTCTCGCTGCCATGTTTATGCCAGTCTAGACACACTTTATTCCCTTACAGAGACATATCAATACATAGGTTTTAAGATTCTTACTAGTCAGATATATTCCTCTGCGGGAAATATGAGGTGTGAGTCCCTTTCACTGAGGAAGGTATAGGTAGGTCTTGTCTCTTCCATAGTTGGTTTTTGGAACGGTACCTGTGCTTATATCAAACTCTGGTTTTATGCATCACCCCACCTCTCCTTCCCCCTTAAGCAGGCATAAGAGTGTTTTCTAAATGTGAGACTCTGTTCTCTTTCCTAACTCAGTTCATGTGTAGCCATGTTTACAGGATCTTCATAACTGATATCTTATGATAAGCTTCTTTTTCTGTGTGACTTATTTCACTTGGAATCATCGTACCTGAATCCCCTCATTTTGCTGCTACTGGTCTTATGACATTGATTTCATGGCTGAGGGATATTCCATCGTACGTAAGTACCAAAATTTTTTGAACCATTTTTATCTTTCCTGGGATATTTCAGGTGTACCCAGTTGAGGTTCTTGTAAGCAGTGCAGCCCTAAATTTGAGGGTGGCTCTGTCTTATTGATTTTCAGTTTTCCCAAGGTAGATTCCCTAGACTGGAAGTGCCCTTGGCTCTGTAGCTCTGTTGTTTACTTGTTTTAGGGAACACAGTGCACTCCTCCAGAGAGGCAGTTGGCAATTTACATCCCGCCCATCAGCATAACAAGGCTCCCTGTTCTCCAGGGCCTGTCTTGCCTCTCTGGTATTTACATATTTTGTGGATGTCCCTTTTGACTGGTGGGAAGTGTTACTTCTTTGTAGTGCAGTTTTGGATTGCCCGCTTGCTTGCTTGGCCAAAAAGGGGCGTATGCGTTTTCTCCTGCATATATTCAGGAGAAAATGCATACGCCCTTTTGGCCAAGTGCATCATTGTCGAAGTTGTGCCCCTCTTCCTGTGCTTTACAGACGATTCCAACGTACCTCCTGAAATCTGTTTCCTGCTATTCAGCCTCACTTTCAAGTCCGCTTCTTTGCCTTCCCTCAACAGATTTCTGGACGATAGTTGGCTTTTATTACTCTGCCAGATTGTGAATTGCTCTGCCGCTGAGTTCCATTTTTCAACTCGTTTTTTGTGAGCTGAATGCAAGTCCAAATTTTGTTTCAGGACCTATACTGGTTCCCGATGGGTGGTTGAGACTTTGGTTAATTCTTCTTCCTGCCGGGAAATTAGAGTGACATATGCCCGTCCAAATGCCTAACAGCTACTCTCTCATTGGTTCTCCCTCTTCCCTTTCATCCTCGGCCAAATTGGCAACCTGTGAGAACCAGGAGGTTAAAGGGGCTATCTCTCCAAGTTGGGAGATTGATAGTAAAGCTGTTGGAAAGTCAAACTGGCGCACAAGGAGAGGGACTATTCGTTGAGTTTTAGAAACATTTCGTATTCACAGTGTGTCCATTCTCTAGGTTTCCTGTACATGATATAGCTGTAGTAATATTCCCTTCAACCTAGAGAGTTGGGACCCATGGAATGGGTGCCATGCATTATTGCTTTAAAGGGTCTGCATTTGCTCACCCAATCTCACCAACCCTCTCAGTCCCAAGTGTCCAGCCTTATGCCACATCCAGCTGTCATTGTAGACAAGGTCATTCCACGTTTCATCAGAGACCCTGAAGGAATTGTAAAGAATGTCCCTGTTTTTTTGTTTTGTTTTTGAAATTCCTTTTTATAGTGGGTTTGAGATGATTCTCGCTGCCATGTTTATGCCAGTCTAGACACACTTGAATCCCTTATGGAGACATATCAATACATAGGTTTTAAGATTCTTACTAGTCAGATATGTTCCTCTGTGGGAAATATGGGGATTTTGATTCCCTTTCACTGAGGAAGGTGTAGGTCTTGTCTATTCCATAGTTGATTTTTGGATCGGTACCTGTGCTTATATCAAACTCTGGTTTTATGCATCACCCAACCTCTCCTTCCACCATAAGCAGGCATAAGAGTGTTTTCTAAATGTGAGACTCTGTTCTCTTTTCTAACTCAGTTCATGTGTAGCCATGTTTACACGATCTTCATAAGTGATATCTTATGATAAGATTTTTTTTCTGTGTGACTTATTTCTCTTAGAATCATCATACCTGAATCCACTCATTTTGCTGCTACTGGTCTTATGTTATTGATTTCATGGCTGAGGGATATTCCACCGTATGTAAGTACCAAAATTTTTTGAACCATTTTTATCTTTCCTGGGATATTTAAGGTGTACCCAAGTTGAGGTTCTTGTAAGCAGTGCAGCCCTAAATTTTGGTTGGCTCTGTCTTATTGATTTTCAGTTTTCCCAAGGTAGATTCCCTAGACTGGAAGTGTCCTTGGCTCTGTAACTCTGTTGTTTCCTTGTTTCAGGGAACACAATGCACTCCTCCAGCGAGGCAGTAGGCAATTTACGTCCCGCCCATCAGCATAACAAAGCTCCCTGTTCTCCAGGGCCTGTCATTCCTTTCTGGTTTTTAACAATTTTGTGTATGTCCCTTTTGACCGGCTGGAAGTGATACTTCTTTGTAGTGCAGATTTGTGTTGCCCGCTTTCTTGCTTGGCCAAAAAGGGCGTATGCATTTCCTCCTGAATATATTCAGGAGAAAACACATACGCCCTTTTAGGCCAAGGGCATCATTGTCGAAGTTGTGCCCCTCTTCCTGTGCTTTAAAGGCGATTCCAACGTACCTCTTGAAATCTGTTTCCTGCTATTCTGCCTCACTTTCAAGTCCGCCTAGTTTCCTTCCCTCAACAGATTTTTGGATGATTGTTGCCCTTTATTGCTCTGCCAGGTTGTGAATTGCTGTGCCCCTAAACTGCATTTTTCAACTCGTTTTTTGTGAGCTGAACGCAAGTCCAGTATTTTTGTTGAGGCCCTAAACTGTTTCCCGGTGGGTGGCTGAAACTTTGGTGAATTCTTCTTCCTCCCGGGAAATAAGAGTGACATGTGCCCGTCCAAATGCCTTACAGCTACTCTCTCATTGGTTCTCCCTCTTCCCTTTCATCCTCGGCCAAATTGGCAACCTGTGCGAACCCGGAGGCTAAGGGGCTGTCTCTCCAAGTTGGGAGATTGATAGTAAAGAAGTTGGAAAGTCAAACGGGAGCACCAAGAGAGTGACAATTTGTTGAGTTTTGGAGACGTTTCGTATTCAGTGTGTGTCCGTATTCTATGTTTCCCGTACATGTTATCGCTGTAGTAATTTTCCCTTCAACCTGGAGACATGGGACCCATGGAATGGGTGCCATGCATTATTGCTTTAGATGGTCTGTATTTGCTCCCCCAGTCTCACCAATCCTCTCAGTCCTATGTGTCCAGACTTATGCCACCTCCAGCTGTCATTGTAGATAGGGTCATTCCAGGTTTCATCAGAGACCCTGAAGGAATTGTAAAGAATTTCCCTTTTTTGTTGTTTTGTTTTTGAAATTCCTTTTTATAGTGGTTATGAGCTTATTCTCGCTGCCATATTTATGCCAGGCTAGAAACACTTGATTCCCTTATGGAGACATATCAATACATAAATATTAAGATTCTTTCTAGTCAGATATATTCCTCTGCGGGAAATATGGGGTTTTGAGTCCCCTTCACTGAGGAATGTGTAGGTCTTGTCTATTCAATAGTTGTTTTTTGGAACGGTACGTGGGCTTATGTCAAACTCTGGTTTTATGTATCACCCCACCTCTCCTTCCCCGTTAAGCAGGCATAAGAGTGTTTTCTAAATGTGAGACTCTGTTCTCTTTCCTAACTCAGTTCATGTGTAGCCATGTTTACAGGATCTTCCTAAGTGATATCTTATGATAAGTTTCTTTTTCTGTGTGACTTATTTCACTTAGAATCATCGTACCTGGATCCACTCATTTTGCTGCTACTGGTCTTATGACATTGATTTCATGGCTGAGGGATATTCCATCGTACGTAAGTACAATAATTTTTTGAACCATTTTTATCTTTCCTGGGATATTTAAGGTGTACCCAAGTTGAGGTTCTTGTAAGCAGTGCAGCCCTAAATTTTGGGGTGGCTCTGTCTTATTGATTTTCAGCTTTCCCACAGTATATTCCCCAGACTGGAAGTGCCCTTGGCTCTGTAGCTCTGTTGTTTACTTGTTTTAGGGAACCCAATGCACTCCTCCAGAGAGGCATTTGGCAATTTACATTACGCCCATCAGCATAACAAGGCTCCCTGTTGTCCAGAGCCTGTCTTGACTTTCTGGTTTTTTCACATTTTGTGGATGTCCCTTTTGACCGGTCGGAAGTGATACTCCTTAGTAGTGAATATTTGCATTTCCCGCTTGCTTGCTTTGCCAAAAAGGGCATATGCGTTGTCTCCTGAATATATTCAGGAGGTAACGCATATGCCCTTTTTGGCCAAGTGCATCATTGTCGAAGTTGTGCCCCTCTTCCTGTGCTTTAAAGGCTATTCCAACGTATCTCTTGAAAGCTGTTTCCTGCAATTCTGTCTCGCTTTCAAGTCTGTCTCGTTGCCTTCCCTCAACAGATTTTTGGACGATAGCTGTCCTTTACTATTCTGCCAGTTTGTGAATTCTTGTGCCCCTGAGCTCCGTTTTTCAAATCGTTTTTTGTGAGCTGAAGGCAAGTCCAAAATTTTGGTTCAGGACCTATACTGTTTCACGGTGGTTGGCTGAGACTTTGGTTACTTCTTCTTCCTGCCGGGAAATTAGAGTGACATGTGCCCGTCCAAATGCCTAACAACTACTCTCTCATTGGTTCACCTTATTCCCATTCATCCTCTGCCAAATTGGCAACCTGTGTACCAGGAGGTTATAGGTGCTGTCTCTCCAAGTGGGGAGATTGTTAGTAAAGCTGTTGTTAAGTCAAACCGGAGCACCAGGAGAGGGACTATTAATTGAGTTTTAGAAATCTTTCGTATTCACTGTGTGTCCATTCTCTAGGTTTCCCGTACATATTATAGCTGTAGTAATATTGCCTTCAACCTGGAGAATTGGGACCCATGGAATGGGTGCCATGCATTATTGCTTTAAAGGGTCTACATTTGCTCACCCAATCTCACCAATCCTCTCAGTCCCAAGTGTCCAGCCTTATGCCACATCCAGCTGTCGTTGTAGATAGGGTTATTCCAGTTTTCATCAGCGACCCTGAAGGTATTGTGTAAGAATTTTACTCTTTTTATGTTTTGTTTTGAAATTCATTTTTATATTGGGTTTGAGCTGATTCTCCCTGCCATGTTTATGTCGTTCTTGACACACTTAGTTACCTTATGGAGACATATCAATACATAGGTTTTAAAATTCTTACTAGTCATATATATTTCTCTGCGGGGAATAGGGATGTTGAGTTCCGTTCTCTGAGGAAGGAGTAGGGCTTGTCTCTTTTGTTTTTGGATTATGGAACGGTACCTGTGCTAATATCAAACTTTTGTTTTGTGCATCTCACCCCTGTCTTTTCCCTTAAGCAAGCGTTAGAGTGTTTTCTAAATCTGATACTCTGTTCTCTTCCCTAAATCAGTTCATATGTAGCCATGTTTACATTCCCTTCATAAGTGATATCTTATGTCAGAATGCACCATGGCCCTTGTCATAATAATGCTCCATGACCCCTGTCATCACAGTGATCCATGCCCTGGTTATCAAAATGCTCCATGTCCCTTGTCATCAAAATTCTCCACGTCCTTGTCATCACAATGCTACCTGACACTTCTCATCAAAATGTTACATGCTCTTGTCATCACAATTCTCCATTCTCTTGACATTGCAATGCTCCATGCACTTGTCATCACAATGCTCCATGCCCTTGTCATCACAATGCTCCATGCCTTTATCATCACATTGCTCCATGAACCCTGTCATCACATTGCTCCCTGACACCTGTCATCACAATGCTTCTATCCCCTTGTCATTACAGTGCTCCATGATGCTCGACATCACAATTACCCAAGGTCTTCTCATCACAATGCTCCACGGTTTTGCCATCACCATGCTCCATGCCTTGTCATCTCAAAGCTCAATGTCCCTTGTCCTCACAATTCTCCACGTCCTTGTCATTACAATGCTCCATGGCACTTCACATCACAATGTTATATGCTCTTGTCATCACAATACTCCATGCACTTGTCATCACAATGCTCCATGACCCCTGTCATAGGAAGCTCCATGCGCTTTTCATCAAAATGTTTCACGACCAGGACATTAAAATTCTCAATGGCCCTTGATATCACAATGCTCCATGCCCTTGTCATCACAATGCTCCTTTACTTTGTCACAACAATCCTTCATAAAAATTGGCATCACAATGCTCCATGTTATTGTCATCAAACTGGAACATGACATATTTCATCACAATGCTCCCTGACAACTTTCTTCACAATAATCCATAAAATTGTCATCACAGTGATCCATGACCTTGTCATCAAAATTTATCATGCCCATACTTATCACAATAATCCAAGAAAATTGTCAGACCAATGCTCCATGCCATTTTTCATCACAATGCTCCATGAACGCTGTCATCCAAATGCACCATGTCCATCATCATAATGCTTCATGCTATTGTCATCACAATGAAATCTAAATGATCCATGACATCTGTCATCACAATGTTGCAAACCCTTGTGATCACAATGTCCCATAACACTTGTCATCACAATGCCCCATGACACTGGTCAGCACAGTTATCCATGGTCTTCTCATCACAATGCACCATGACATTTGTCAGCACAATGCTCAATACCCTTGTCAACACAATACTCTCTGACTACTGACATCAGTATGCACCGTGCACTCTTTCATGACAAGGCTCCATGGCTTATTCATCACCCTGCACCATGGCGTTTTCATCACAATACATCATGCCATTGTCATCAAAATACTCCACAAGCTTGTCATCAGAATGCTCCATTATCCTTGTCATCACAATTATCCATGCACTTGTCAGAACAATGCTCCCAGACCCTTATCATCACAATGCTCCAAGCCACTGTCATCACAATGGGGCATTACATATGTCATCACAATGTTACCTGACACGTGTCTTTACAAAACTGCATGACTTGGTCATCACAATGCTCCATGCCATTTTCATCACAATGCGCCGTTCCAACTGTCATCACAATAATCCATGAAACTTATTAGACCAATGTTCCATGCCCTTGTCATCACAACGCTCCATGCCCTTGTTATCACAATGCTCCATGGCCCCTGTCATCACGATGCTCCGTGACTCCAGTCATCACAGTGCTTCATGAATTTTCTCAACAAAATTGTCCATGCCCTTGTCATCAACAGTCTCTGTGACCTTTTTAGCCACAATGCACCATGAACATTTCATCACAATGCTCTTTGACCCTTGTCATCACAGTGCTCCATGCGCTTGTCAGCACAATGCTCCATGACACATGTCATCACAATGCACCATGCGCTTGTCATCACAGTGCTCCACAATCTTGTCATCACAATGCTCCTTAAAATATGTCATCACAATGCTCCATGCACTTCTCATCAAAATGCTCTCTCACCACTGATATCACAATGCTACATCACTATTTGTCACAATACTGCCTCACCCCTGTCATCACAATGTTCCATGAATCCTGTCATCACAATGCTTCATGCACTTATCATCACAATGTTCGATGACCCCTGACATCACAGTGTTCCATAACACCTGTCATCAAAATGTTCCATGACACTTTTCATCAAATTGCTCCATGACCCTGTCATCACAATGCTCCCTGCCCTTCTCATCACAATGCACAATGCCCTTGCCATTTAAGTGCTCCATGACCTTTGTCATCACAAAGATCCATGAACCTTGGCATCAAAATTCTCCATGTCATTGTCATCACAATGCTCCATGAACGCTCTCATCACATTGCTCCATGCCAATGTCTTCACAAAGCTCCATGACACATGTCAACAGAATGCGCCATGGCCTTCTCATCACAATGCTCCATGCCCTTGCCATCACAATGCTCCATTACCCCAGTCATAACAATGCTCCATGACCCCTGCCATCATGATGTTCCATGGCCTTGTCATCACAAAGCTCCATGACCCTTCTCATCACAATGCACCAAGAACCCTGTAATCACAATGCTCTATGCCCTTTTTCATCTCAGTGATGCATGAACCCTGTCATCACAGTGGACCATGCCCATCAACATAATGCTTCATGCTATTGTCATCACAATGAAATCAAAATGCTCCATGGCCTTTGTCATAACAATGCTCCAAACCCTTGTGATCACAATATTCCCTATCACTTGTCATCACAATGCCCCATGACACTCGTCATCACAATTATCAATGGTCTTCTCATCACAATGCTCAATACACTTGTCATCAAAATGCTCCCTGACACTTGTTGTATGTATGGTCCTTGAACCCTGTCATGACAAGGCTCCATGCCTTTTTCATCACCATGATCCATGCCCTTTTCATCACAATGCTCCAAGACACATGTAATCACAATGCTCCATGCCCTTGTCATCACAAAGCTCAATGACACGTGCCATCAGAATGCTCCTTGGTCTTCTCCTCACAATGCTCCATGCCCTTGTCATCACAATGTGCCAAGACCCCTCTAATCACAATGCTCCATGCCCCTTTTCATCAGTATGCTCCATGAGACTTGTCATCACAAGGCTCCATGGTTTTGCCATCACAATGCTCCAGGGCCTTGTCATCACAATGCTTCTCGACCTTGTCATGAAAATTTTCAATGGCCCTTGTCATCATAATGCTCCAAGCCCTAATCATCGAAATGCTCCATTATAGTTGTCATCAAAATTCTCCATTATATTTTGCATCACAATGCTCCATGTCATTGTAATCGCAATGGACCATGACATATGTCATCACAATGCTCCCTGACACCTGTCTTCACAATACTCCATGACGTTCTCATCAAAATGCTCCAGGCCCTGGTCATCACAATGCACCATGCCCACTGTCATCACAATAATCTATGAAACGTGTCAGACCAATGCTCCATGCCCCTGTCATCACAATGCTCCATGCCCTTGTCATCACAAAGCTACATGACCCCTGTCTTCACAATGCTCCCTGACTCCAGTCATCACAATGTTTCATAACGTTTGTCATCACAATGGTCCATGCCCGCGTCATCACAAGGCTCTGTGACCTTTGTAACCACAATGCTCCCTGAAATTTCATCACAATTCTCTCTGACCCTTGTCATCATAATGCTCCATGTATTTTTCAGAACAATTCTCCATGACCATAGACATGACAGTGTGCCACATGCATTTCATCACAAAGTCCACGACTTTGTCACTGCAATGCTCCCTAAACCTTGTAATCACAATGCTCCATGCACTTCTCATCAAAATGCTCTCTCACCAGAGATATCACAATGTTCCATCACTAGTCACACAATACTCCCTCAACCCTGTAATCACAATGTTCCATTAACCTGTCATCACAATGCTACATCCCCTTATCAGCACAATGTTCCATGACCCCTGACATCACAATGTTCCATAACCACTGTCATCAAAATGCTCCATGACCCTTTTCATCCCAAAGCTCCAAGACCCCTGACATCACAATGTTCTATAACCCCTGCCATCAAAATGTACCTTTACACTTTTCATCAAATTGCTGCATGAACCGGCCATCAAAATGTTCCCTGCCTTTCTCATCACAATGCACCATGCCCTTGTCATCAAAATGCTCCATGACTTGTCATCACAAAGCTCCCTGATATTGTCATCACAATGCTCGATGCCCTTCTCATCACAATGCTCCATGCCCTTGTCATTACAATCCTGCATGACCCATGTATCACAGTGTTCCGTGCCCTTGTCATCACAATGCTCCATGCCCACTCTCATCACAATAATCCATGAAATATTTCAGACCAATGTTCCATGCCCTTCTCATCAAAATCCTGCATTACACCTGTCATAACAATGCACCATGACATTTGCCATCAAAATGTTCCAAGGCCTAGTCATCACAAGGATCCATGACACTTGTCATCACAATGCTTAAGACCACTGAAATCACAATGCTCCATGCCCTTGTCATCACAAAGCTCCATGACGCATATCATCAGAATGTTCTGGGACCTTTTCATCACAATGCTCCATGCCCTTGTCATCACAATGTTACAAGACCCTTGTAATCACAATGCTCCCTGCCCCTTTTCATGTCAATGCTCCATGAACACTGTCATCACAATGCACCATGCCCATCATCATAATGCTTCAGGCTATTGTCATCACAATGAAATCAATATTCTCCATGACCTCTGTCATTATAATGCTCCAAACCCTTGTGATCACAATGTTCCATAACACTTATCATCACAACACCCCATGATGCTCATCATCACAGTTATCCATGGTCTTCTCATCACAATGCTCCATGATTTTTGTCATCACAATGCTCAATACACTAGTCATCACAATGCTCCCTGACACTTGTCGTCAGTATGCTCCTTGAACACTGTCATGACTAGGCTCCATGCCTTTTTCATAACAAAGATCCATGCCCTTTTCATCACAATGCTCCAAGATCCCTGTAATCACAATGCTCCATGCCCTTGTCATCACAAAACTCCAGGACACATGTCATCAGAATGCTCCATGGCTTTCTCATCACAATGCTCCATGCCCTACTCATCAGAATGCTCCAAGAACCCTGTAATCACAATGCTCCATGCCCATTTTCATCAGAATGCTCCATGAGACTTGTCATCACAAGTCTCCATGGTCTTCTCATCACAATGCTCCAGGACCTTGTCATCACCATGCTCCATTCCCTTTTCATCACAATGCTCCATGACCCCTGTCATCACAATTCTCCATGAACATTTTCAGCCCAATGCTCCACGACCTACTCATCACAATGCTCCATGGCCAATATCATCAAAGTGCTCCATGACCACTGTCATCACAACACTCCATGACACCTGACAACACAATGATCAGGGACTCTTGTCATCACAATGCTCCATTCCCTAGTCATCACAATGCTTCCTGACCCCTGTCATCACAACACTCCATGAACATTTTCAGCCCAGTGCTCCATGACCCTTGTCATCACAATGCTCCATGACCCCTGCATTCACAATGCTCCGTGACACTTGTCATCAGAGTGCTCCATGACACATGTCATCACAATGCTCCAAGAACCCTGTAATCACAATGTTCTATGCCCTTTTTCATCTCAATGATCCATGAACCCTTTCATCACAATGCACCATGCCCATCATCATAATGCTTCATGCTATTGTCATCACAATGAAATCAAAATGCTCCATGACCTCTGTCATAACAATGCTCCAAACACTTGTGATCACAATATTCCATAACACTTGTCATGACAATGCCCCATGACGCTTGTCATCACAATTATCAATGGTTTTCTCATCACAATGCTCCATGACCTTTGTCATAACAATGCTCAATACACTTGTCATCACAATGCTCCCTGACACTTGTTGTCTGTATGCTCCTTGAATCCTGTCATGAAAAGGCTCCATGCCTTTTTCATCACAATGATCCATGTCCTTTTCATCACAATGCTCCAAGACACATGTAATCTCAATGCTCCATGCCCTTGTCATCACAATGTTCCAAGACCCCTGTAATCACAATGCTCCTTGCCCTTGTCATCAAAAAATTCCATGACGTATGTCATCAGAATGCTCCATGGCCTTCTCATCACAATGCTCCATGCCCTAGTCATCACAATGCTCCAAGACCCCTATTATCACAATGTTCCATTTTCATTTTCATCAGAAAGCTCCATGAGACTTGTCATCACAAGTCTCCATGGTCTTCTCATCACAATGCTCCAGGACCTTGTCATTGCCATGCTCCATTCCCTTGTCATCACAATGCTCCATTACCCCTCTCATCACAATAATCCATGAACATTTTCAGCCCAATGCTCCACGACCTACTCATCACAATGCTCCATGGCCAATATCATCACAATGCTCCATGACCACTGTCATCACAACACTCCATGACACCTGACAACACAATGATCCAGGACTCTTGTCATCACAATGCTCCATTCCCTAGTCATCACAATGCTCCATGAACCCTGTCATCACAACTCTCCATGAATATTTTCAGCCCAGTGCTCCATGACCCTTGTCATCCCAATGCTCCATGACCCCTGTATTCACAATGATCCATGACGGTTGTCATAACAGTGCTCCATGACACCTGTCATCACAATGCTCCATGCCTTTGTCAGCAAAATGCTACATGACCTTGTCATTACAATGCTCTATGCGCTTGTCATCACAATACTCCATTTCCATTGTCATCACAATCCTCCATGAACCTTGGGATCACATTGCTTCATGCCCTTTTCATCACAGTGCTCCATGTCCTTGAAATCAAAATGATCCATGACCTCTCTCATCACTATGCTCCAAAGCCTTGTGATCACAGTGTTCCATAACACTTGTCATCACAACGCTCGATGATGCCTGTACATCACAATACTCCATGCACTTTTCATGACAATGCTCCATGACCTTTGTCATCACAATGCTCAATACACTTGTCATCAAAATGCTCCCTGACACTTGTTGTCTGTATGCTCCTTGAACCCTGTCATGACAAGGCTCCATGCCTTTTTCATCACAATGATCCATGCCCTTTTCATCACAATGCTCCAAGACCCATGTAATCTCAATCTCTATGCCATTGTCATCACAAAGCTCAATGACACATGCCATCAGAATGCTCCGTGGTCTTCTCCTCACAATGCTCCAAGCCCTTGTCATCACAATGTACCAAGACCCCTGTAATCACAATACTCCATGGCCTTGTCATCAAAAAACTCCATGACGCATGTCATGAGAATGCTCCATGGCCTTCTAATCACAAAGCTCCATGCCGTAGTCATCACAATGGTCCAAGACCCCTGTAATGACAATGATTCATGACCCTTTTCATCAGAATGTTCCATGAGACATGTCATCAAAAGTGTTCATGGACTTCTCATCACAATGTTCCAGGACCTTGTCATCCCCATGCTCCATTTCCTGGTCATCACAATGCTCCATGACCACTGTCATCACAACACTCCATGACACCTGACAACACAATGATCCGGGACTCTTGTCATCACAATGCTCCATTCCCTATTCATCACAATGCTCCATGACCCGTGTCATCACAATATTCCATGAATATTTTCAGCCAAGTGCTCCATGACCCTTGTCATCCCAATGATCCATGCCCTTGTCATCCCAATGCTCCATGACCTGTGTATTGACAATGCTCCGTGATGCTTGTCATCACAGTGCTCAATGACACATGTCATCACAATGCTCCATGCCTTTGTCAGCAAAATTCTACATGACCTTGTCATTATAATGCTCTATGCGCTTGTCATGTCAATACTCCATTTCCATTGTCATCACTATCCTCCATGAACCTTGAGATCACATTGTTTCATGCCCTTGTCATCACAATGCTCCATGCTCCTTGAAGTGAAAATGATCCATGACCTCTGTCATCACAATGCTCCAAGCCCTTGTGATCACATTGTTCCATAACACTTGTCATCACAACGCTCCATGATGCCTGTCATCACAATACTCCATGCCCTTTTCATCACAATGCTCCATGACCATTGTCATCACAATGCTCAATACACTTGTCATCACAATGCTCCCTGACACTTGTCATCAGAATGCTCCTGGAACCCTGTCAGGAAAAGGCTCCATGCCTTTTTTATCACAATGCCCCATGCCGTTTTCATCACAATGCTCCATGTCATTGTCATCAAAATACTCCACTAGCTTGTCATCAGAATGCTCCATGACCCTTGTCATCACAATTCTCCATGCACTTGTCAGCACAATGCTCCCTGACCCTTGTCATCACAATGCTCCAAGCCATTGTCATCACAATGCTCCATTACCTTTGTCATCAGAATCCTCCATGACACTTGGCATCACAATGATCCATGCCATTGCCATCACAATGGGCCATTACATATGTCATCACCATGCTCCCTGACACCTGTCTTCACAATACTGCATGACATGGTCATCACAATGCTCCATGCCCTTGTCATCACAATGATCCATGACCCCTGACATCACAATGTTCCATAACACCTGTCATCAAGATATTCCATGACACTTTTCATCAAATTTCTCCATGACCCTCTCATCAGAATGCTCCCTGCCCTTCTCATCACAATGCACAATGCCCTTGCCATCAAAATGCTCCATGACCTTTGTCATCACAAAGATCCATGACCCTTGGCATCACAATGCTCCATGTAATTGTCATCACAATGCTCCATGAACGCTCTCATCACATTGCTCCAGGCCCTTGTCTTCACAAAGCTCCATGACACATGTCTTCAGAATGCTCCATGGCTTTCTCATCACAATGTTCCATGCCCTTGCCATCACAATGCTCCATTACGCAAGACATAACAATGCTACATGACCCCTGCCATCACGATGTTCCATGGCCTTGTCATCACAAAGCTCCATGACCCTTCTCATCACAATGCTCCAAGAACCCTGTAATCGCAATGCTCTATGCCCTTTTTCATCTCAATGATCCATGAACCCTGTCATCACAATGCACCATGCCCATCATCATAATGTTTCATGCTATTGTCTTCACAATGAAATCAAAATGCTCCATGACCTCTGTCATAACAATGCTCCAAACCCTTGTGATCACAATATTCCGTAACACTTGTCATCACAAAGCTCAATGACGCATGCCATCAGAATGCTCCTTTTTCTTCGCCTCACAATGCTCCATGCCCTTGTCATCACAATGTTCCAAGACCCCTGTAATCACAATGCTCCTTTCCCTTGTCATCAAAAAACTCCGTGACGCATGTCATCAGAATGCTCCATGGCATTCTCATCACAATGCTCCATGCCCTAGTCATCACAATGCTCCAAGACCCCTGTAATCACAATGTTCCATTTCCCTTTTCATCAGAATGCTCCCTGAGACTTGTCATCACAAGTCTCCATGGTCTTCTCATCACAATGCTCCAGGACCTTGTCATTACCATGCTGCATTCCCTTGTCATCACAATGCTCCATGACCCCTGTCATCACAATAATCCATGATTATTTTCATCCCAATGCTCCACGACCTGCTCATCCAATGCTCCATGGCAAATATCATCACAATTCTCCATGACCACTGTCTTCACAACACTCCATGACACCTGACAAAACAGTGATCCGGGACTCTTGTCATCACATTGCTCCATTCCCTAGTCATCACAGTGCTCCATGACCCCTGTCATCAAAACCCTCCATGAACATTTTCAGCCCATTGTTCCATGACATTTATCATCACAATGATCCATGCCCTTGTCATCCAAATGCTCCATGTCCCCTGTATTCACAATGCTCCGTGACGGTTGTCATCACAGTGCTCCATGACACCTGTCATCAAAATGTTCCATGCCTTTGTCAGCAAAATGCTACATGACATTGTCATTACAATGCTCTATGCGCTTGTCATCACAATACTCCATTTCCATTGTCATCACAATCCTCCATGAACCTTGGGATCACATTGCTTCATGCCCTTTTCATCACAATGTTCCATGCTCCTTGAAATCAAAATGGTCCATGACCTCTCTCATCACAATGCTCCAAACCCTTGTGATCACAGTGTTCCATAACACTTGTCATCACAACGCTACATGATGCCTGTCATCACAGTACTCCATGCACTTTTCATCACAATGCTCCATGACATTTGTCATTACAATGCTCAATACACTTGTCATCAAAATGCTCCCTGACACTTGTTGTCTGTATGCTCCTTGAACCCTGTCATGAAAAGGCTCCATGCCTTTTTCATCACAATGATCCATGCCCTTTTCATGGCAATGCTCCAAGACCAATGTAATCACAATGCTCCATGCCCTTGTCATCAAAAAACTCCATGACACATGTCATCAGAATGCTCCATGGCATTCTCATCAAAATGCTCCATGCCCTAGTCATCAAAATGCTCCAAGACCCCTGAAATCACAATGCTCCAGGCCCCTTTTCATCAGAATGCTCCATGAGACTTGTCATCACAACTCTTCATGGTCTTCTCATAACAGTGCTCCAGGAACTTGTCATCCCCATGCTCCATTCCCTTGTCATCACAATGCTCCATGACCACTGTCATCACAACACTCCATGACACCTGACAACACAATGATACGGGACTCTTGTCATCACAATGCTCCATTGCCTAGTCATCACAATGCTCCATGACCCGTGTCATCACAATACTCCATGAATATTTTCAGCCAAGTGCTCCAAGACACTTGTCATCCCAATGACCCTTGACCTTGTCATCCCAATGCTCCATGACACCTGTATTCACAATGCTCCGTGACGCTTGTCATCACAGTGCTCCATGACACATGTCATCACAATGCTCCATGCCTTTGTCAGCAAAATGCTACATGACCTTGTCATTATAATGCTCTATGCGCTTGTCATCTCAATAATCCATTTCCATTGTCATCACAATCCTCCATGAACCTTGGGATCACATTGCTTCATGCCATTGTCATCACAATGCTCCATGCTCCTTGAAATCAAAATGATCCATGACCTCTGTCATCACAATGCACCAAACCCTTGTGATCACATTGTTCCATGACACTTGTCATCACAACGCTCCATGATGCCAGTCATCACAATACTCCATGCCCTTTTCATCACAATGCTCCATGTCATTGTCATCAAAATACTCCACAAGCTTGTCATCAGAATGCTCCATGACCCTTGTCATCACAATTCTCCATGCACTTGTCAGCACAATGTTCCCTGACCCTTGTCATCACAATGCTCCAAGCCATTGTCATCAAAATGCTCCATTACATTTGTCATCAGAATCCTCCATGACACTTGGCATCACAATGCTCCATGCCATTGTCATCACAAAGGGCCATTACATATGTCATCACAATGGTCCCTGACACCAGGCTTCACAATACTGCATGACCTGGTCATCACAATGCTCCATGCCCTTGTGATCACAATGTGCCATTCCAACTGTCATCGCAATAATCCATGCAACTTATTAGACCAATTTTCCATGCCCTTGTCATCACAATGCTCCATGCCCTTGTTATCACAATGCTCCATGACCCCTGTCATCACCATGCTCCGTGACTCCAGTCATCACAATAGTTCATGACCTTTGTCATCACAATGGTCCATGCCCTCGTCATCAACAGTCTCTGTGACCTATTTAACCAAAATGCTCCATGAACTTTTCTTCACAATGCTCTTTGACATTTGTCATCACTATGCTCCATGACTTGTCATCACAAAGCTCCATGACCCTTGGCATCAAAATGCTCCATGTCATTTTCATCACAATGCTCCATGAACCTTCTCATCACATTGCTCCATGCCCTTGTCATCACAAAGCTCCATGACACTTTTCATCACAATGCTCGATGCCCTTCTCAACACAGTGTTCCATACCCTTGTCATTACAATCTTGCATGACCCATGTATCACAGTGTTCTGTGCCCTTGTCATCACAATGCTCCATAGCAACTCTAATTACAATAATTCATGAAACATTTCAGACCAATGTTCCATGCACTTCTCATCAAAATGCTCCAATACCCCTGTCATAAAAATGCACCATGACCCTTGCCATCACAATGTTCCACGGCCTAGTCATCACAAGGTTCCATGACACTTGTCATCACAATGCTCAAGATCTCTGAAATCACAATGCTCCATGCCCTTGTCATCACAAAGCTCCATGACACATGTCATCAGAATGTTCCATGGCTTTCTCATCACAATGCTCCCTGCCCTTCTCATCACAATGCACAATGCCCTTGCCATCTAAGTGCTCCATGACCTTTGTCATCACAAAGATCCATGACCCTTGGCATCAAAATTCTCCATGTCATTGTCATCACAGTGCTCCATGAACGCTCTCATCACATTGCTCCATGCCAATGTCTTCACAAAGCTCCAAGACACATGTCATCAGAATGCGCCATGGCCTTCTCATCACAATGCTCCATGCCCTTGCCATCACAATGATCCATTACCCCAGTCATAACAATGCTCCATGACCCCTGCCATCATGATGTTCCATGGCCTTGTCATCACAAAGCTCCATGACCCTTCTCATCACAATGCACCAAGAACCCTGTAATCACAATGCTCTATGCCCTTTTTCATCTCAGTGATGCATGAACCCTGTCATCACAGTGGACCATGCCCATCATCATAATGCTTCATGCTATTGTCATCACAATGAAATCAAAATGCTCCATGGCCTCTGTCATAACAATGCTCCAAACCCTTGTGATCACAATATTCCCTATCACTTGTCATCACAATGCCCCATGACACTCGTCATCACAATTATCAATGGTCTTCTCATCACAATGCTCAATACACTTGTCATCAAAATGCTCCCTGACACTTGTTGTCTGTATGGTCCTTGAACCCTGTCATGACAAGGCTCCATGCCTTTTTCATCACCATGATCCATGCCCTTTTCATCACAATGCTCCAAGACCCATGTAATCACAATGCTCCATGCCCTTGTCATCACAAAGCTCAATGACGCATGCCATCAGAATGCTCCTTGGTCTTCTCCTCACAATGCTCCATGCCCTTGTCATCACAATGTGCCAAGACCCCTCTAATCACAATGCTCCATGCCCCTTTTCATCAGTATGCTCCATGAGACTTGTCATCACAAGGCTCCATGGTTTTGCCATCACAATGCTCCAGGACCTTGTCATCACAATGCTTCTCGACCTTGTCATGAAAATTTTCAATGGCCCTTGTCATCATAATGCTCCAAGCCCTAATCATCGAAATGCTCCATTATAGTTGTCATCACAATTCTCCATTATATTTTGCATCACAATGCTCCATGCCATTGTAATCGCAATGGACCATGACATATGTCATCACAATGCTCCCTGACACCTGTCTTCACAATACTCCATGACGTTCTCATCAAAATGTTCCAGGCCCTGGTCATCACAATGCACCATGCCCACTGTCATCACAATAATCTATGAAACGTGTCAGACCAATGCTCCATGCCCCTGTCATCACAATGCTCCATGCCCTTGTCATCACAAAGCTACATGACCCCTGTCTTCACAATGCTCCCTGACTCCAGTCATCACAATGTTTCATAACGTTTGTCATCACAATGGTCCATGTCCGCGTCATCACAAGGCTCTGTGACCTTTGTAACCACAATGCTCCCTGAAATTTTCATCACAATTCTCTCTGACCCTTGTCATCATAATGCTCCATGTATTTTTCAGAACAATTCTCCATGACCATAGACATGACAGTGTGCCACGTGCATTTCATCACAACGGTCCACGACTTTGTCACTGCAATGCTCCCTAAACCTTGTAATCACAATGCTCCATGCACTTCTCATCAAAATGCTCTCTCACCAGAGATATCACAATGTTCCATCACTAGTCATCACAATACTCCCTCACCACTGTAATCACAATGTTCCATTAACCTGTCATCACAATGCTGCATCCCCTTACCAGCACAATGTTCCATGACCCCTGACATCACAATGTTCCATAACCCCTGTCATCAAAATGCTCCATGACCCTTTTCATCCCAAAGCTCCAAGACCACTGACATCACAATGTTCTATAACCCCTGCCATCAAAATGTACCTTTACATTTTTCATCAAATTGCTGCATGACCCGGCCATCAAAAGGCTCCCTGCCTTTCTCATCACAATGCACCACGCCCTTGTCATCAAAATGCTCCATGACTTGTCATCACAAAGCTCCATGACACGTGGCATCACAGTGCTCAATGTCATTGTCATCCCAATGCTCCGTGAACCCTCTTATCACATTGCTCCATGCCCTTGTCATCACAAAGCTCCCTGATACTTGTCATCACAATGCTCGATGCCATTCTCATCACAATGCTCCATGCCCTTGTCATTACAATCCTGCATGACCCATGTATCACAGTGTTCCGTGCCCTTGTCATCACAATGCTCCATGCCCACTCTCATCACAATAATCCCTGAAATATTTCAGACCAATGTTCCATGCCCTTCTCATCAAAATCCTGCATTACACCTGTCATAACAATGCACCATGACATTTGCCATCAAAATGTTCCACGGCCTAGTCATCACAAGGTTCCATGACACTTGTCATCACAATGCTTAAGACCACTGAAATCACAATGCTCCATGCCCTTGTCATCACAAAGCTCCATGACGCATGTCATCAGAATGTTCCGGGGCATTTTCTTCACAATGCTCCATGCCCTTGTCATCACAATGTTACAAGACCCTTGTAATCACAATGCTCCCTGCCCCTTTTCATGTCAATGCTCCATGAACACTGTCATCACAATGCACCATGCCCATCATCATAATGCTTCAGGCTGTTGTCATCAGAATGAAATCCATATTCTCCATGACCTCTGTCATCATAATGCTCCAAACCCTTGTGATCACAATGTTCCATAACACTTATCATCACAACACCCCATGATGCTCATCATCACAATTATCCATGGTCTTCTCATCACAATGCTCCATGACCTTTGTCATAACAATGCTCAATACACTTGTCATCACAATGCTCCCTGACACTTGTTGTCTGTATGCTCCTTGAATCCTGTCATGAAAAGGCTCCATGCCTTTTTCATCACAATGATCCATGTCCTTTTCATCACAATGCTCCAAGACACATGTAATCTCAATGATCCATGCCCTTGTCATCACAATGTTCCAAGACCCCTGTAATCACAATGCTCCTTGCCCTTGTCATCAAAAAATTCCATGACGTATGTCATCAGAATGCTCCATGGCCTTCTCATCACAATGCTCCATGCCCTAGTCATCACAATGCTCCAAGACCCCTATTATCACAATGTTCCATTTTCATTTTCATCAGAAAGCTCCATGAGACTTGTCATCACAAGTCTCCATGGTCTTCTCATCACAATGCTCCAGGACCTTGTCATTGCCATGCTCCATTCCCTTGTCATCACAATGCTCCATTACCCCTCTCATCACAATAATCCATGAACATTTTCAGCCCAATGCTCCACGACCTACTCATCACAATGCTCCATGGCCAATATCATCACAATGCTCCATGACCACTGTCATCACAACACTCCATGACACCTGACAACACAATGATCCGGGACTCTTGTCATCACAATGCTCCATTCCCTAGTCATCACAATGCTCCATGAACCCTGTCATCACAACACTCCATGAATATTTTCAGCCCAGTGCTCCATGACCCTTGTCATCCCAATGCTCCATGACCCCTGTATTCACAATGATCCATGACGGTTGTCATAACAGTGCTCCATGACACCTGTCATCACAATGCTCCATGCCTTTGTCAGCAAAATGCTACATGACCTTGTCATTACAATGCTCTATGCGCTTGTCATCACAATACTCCATTTCCATTGTCATCACAATCCTCCATGAACCTTGGGATCACATTGCTTCATGCCCTTTTCATCACAGTGCTCCATGTCCTTGAAATCAAAATGATCCATGACCTCTCTCATCACTATGCTCCAAAGCCTTGTGATCACAGTGTTCCATAACACTTGTCATCACAACGCTCGATGATGCCTGTACATCACAATACTCCATGCACTTTTCATGACAATGCTCCATGACCTTTGTCATCACAATGCTCAATACACTTGTCATCAAAATGCTCCCTGACACTTGTTGTCTGTATGCTCCTTGAACCCTGTCATGACAAGGCTCCATGCCTTTTTCATCACAATGATCCATGCCCTTTTCATCACAATGCTCCAAGACCCATGTAATCTCAATCTCCATGCCATTGTCATCACAAAGCTCAATGACACATGCCATCAGAATGCTCCGTGGTCTTCTCCTCACAATGCTCCAAGCCCTTGTCATCACAATGTACCAAGACCCCTGTAATCACAATACTCCATGGCCTTGTCATCAAAAAACTCCATGACGCATGTCATGAGAATGCTCCATGGCCTTCTAATCACACAGCTCCATGCCGGAGGCAGAAGAGAAGATGGCGGAAGAGTAAGACGCGGAGATCACCTTCCTCCCCACGGATACACCAGAAATACAGCTACACGTGGAACAACTCCTACAGAACACCTACTGAACTCTGGCAGAAGACCCCAGACCTCCCAAAAGGCAAGAAACTCCCCACATACCTGGGTAGGGCAAAGCGGAGAGATCCGCACACAGAGGATCGGTGCCGAGCGGCACTCACCAGCCCGAGAGGCTTGTCTGCTCGCCCGCCGGGGCGCGCAGCGCTGGAAGCTGAGGCTCGGGCTTCGGTCAGAGTGCAGGGAGAGGACTGGGGCTGGCGGCGAGAACTCAGCCTGAAGGGGGCTAATGTGCCACAGCTAGCCGGGAGGGAGTCCGTGAAAACTCTGGAGCTGCCGAAGAGGCAAGAGACATTTTCTTCCCTCTTGGTTTCCTGGTGCGCGAGGAGAGGGGATTAAGAGCGCTGCTTAAAGGGGCTCCACGGACGGGCGCGAGTCGCGACTGAAAGCGTGGAGCCCAGTGACAGGTGTGGGACGCTGGGGCTGCTGCTGCCGCCGCCAAGAACCCTGTGTGCGAGCGCAGGTCACTGCCCACACCGCCCTTCCGGGAGCCTGTGCAGCCCGCCACTGCCGGGGTCCCGGGATCCAGGGGCGGCTTCCCTGGGAGAACGCACGGCACGCCTCGGGCTGGTGCAACGTCACGCCGACCTCTGCCGCTGCAGGCTCGCCCCGCACTCCGTGCCCCTCCCTCCCTCCCGGCCTGAGTGAGCCAGAGTCCCCGAAGAGGCTGCTCCTTTAACCCTGTCCTATCTGAGCGAAGAACAGACGCCCTCCGGCGACCTACACTCAGAGGCGGGGCCAAATCCAAAGCTGAGACCTAGGAGCTGTGAGAACAAAGAAGAAAAAGGGAAACCTCTCCCAGCAGCCTCAGAAGCAGCGGATTAAAGCTCCACAATCAACTTGATGTACCCTGCATCTGTGGAATACATGAATAGACAACACATCATCCCAAATTGAGGAGCCCGGAGTCAGTGCTGTGCCTCTGAGGTGGGAGAGCCAACTTCAGGACACTGGTCCACAAGAGACCTCCCAGCTCCACATAATATCAAACGGCGAAAATCTTCCAGAGATCTCCATCTCAACACCAGCACCCAGCTTCACTCAACGACCAGCAGGCTACAGTGCTGGACACCCTAAGCCAAACAACTAGCAAGACAGGAACACAACACCACCCATTAGCAGAGAGGTGGCCTAAAATCATAAAAAGTCCACAGACACCCCAAAACACACCACCAGACGTGGACCTGCCCACCAGAAAGACAAGATCCAGCCTCATCCACCAGAACACAGGCACTAGTCCCCTCCACCAGGAAGCCTACACAACCCACTAAACCAACCTTAGCCACTGGGGACAGACACCAAAAACAACGGGAACTACGAACCTGCAGCCTGCAAAAAGGAGACCCCAAACACAGTAACATAAGCAAAATGAGAAGACAGAAAAACACACAGCAGGAGAAGGAGCAAGATAAAAACCCACCAGACCTAACAAATGAAGAGGTAATAGGCACTCTACCTGAAAAAGAATTCAGAATAATGATGGTAAAGATGATCCAAGATTCTATTTTCCAGATCCAAAATCTTGGAAATAGAATAGACAAAATGCAAGAAACAGTTAACAAGGACCTAGAAGAACTAAAGATGAATCAAGCATCGATTAAAAACACAATACATGAAATAAAAAATACTCTAGATGGGATCAATAGCAGAATAACTGAGGCAGAAGAACGGATAAGTGAGGTGGAAGATAAAATAGTGGAAATAACTGCTGCAGAGCAAAATAAAGAAAAAAGAATGAAAAGAACAGAGGACAGTCTCAGAGACCTCTGGGACAACATTAAACGCACCAACATTCGAATTATAGGGGTTCCAGAAGAAGAAGAGAAAAAGAAAGGGACTGAGAAAATATTTGAAGAGATTATAGTTGAAAACTTCCCTAATATGGGAAAGGAAATAGTTAATCAAGTCCAGGAGGCACAGAGAGTCCCATACAGAATAAATCCAAGGAGAAATACGCCAAGACACATATTAATCAAACTGTCAAAAATTAAACACAAAGAAATCATATTAAAAGCAGCAAGGCAAAAACAACAAATAACACACAAGGGAATCCCCATCAGGATAACAGCTGATCTCTCAGCAGAAACTCTACAAGCCAGAAGGGAGTGGCAGGACATACTTAAAGTGATGAAGGAGAAAAACCTGCAACCAAGATTACTCTACCCAGCAAGGATCTCATTCAGATTTGATGGAGAAATTAAAACCTTTACAGACAAGCAAAAGCTGAGAGAGTTCAGCACCACCAAACCAGCTTTACAACAAATGCTAAAGGAACTTCTCTAGGCAAGAAACACAACAGAAGTAAAAGACCTACAATAATGAACCCAAAACAATTAAGAAAATGGGAATAGGAACATACATATCGATAATTACCTTAAATGTAAATGGACTAAATGCTCCCACCAAAAGACACAGAGTGGCTGAATGGATACAAAAACAAGACACATCTATATGCTGTCTACAAGAGACCCACTTCAGACCTAGAGACACATACAGACTGAAAGTAAGGGGATGGAAAAAGATATTCCATGCAAATGGAAACCAAAAGAAAGCTGGAGTAGCAATTCTCATATCAGACAAAATAGACTTTAAAATAAGGACTACTAGAAGAGACAAAGAAGGACACTACATAATGATCAAGGGATCGATCCAATAAGAAGATATAACAATTGTAAATATTTATGCACCCAACATAGGAGCACCTCAATACATAAGGCAAATACTAACAGCCATAAAAGGAGAAATCGACAGTAACACACTCATAGTAGGGGACTTTAACACCCCACTTTCACCAATGGACAGATCATCCAAAATGAAAATAAATAAGGAAACACAAGCTTTAAATGATACATTAAACAAGATGGACTTAATTGATATTTATAGGACATTCCATCCAAAAACAACAGAATACACATTTTTCTCAAGTGCTCATGGAACATTCTCCAGGATAGATCATATCTTGGGTCACAAATCAAGCCTTGGTAAATTTAAGAAAATTGAAATTGTATCAAGTATCTTTTCCGACCACAATGCTATGAGACTAGATATCAATTACAGGAAAAGAGCTGTAAAAAATACAAACACATGGAGGCTAAACAATACACTACTTAATAACGAAGTGATCACTGAAGAAATCAAAGAGGAAATTAAAAAATACCTAGAAACAAATGACAATGGAGACACGACGACCCAAAACCTATGGGATGCAGCAAAAGCAGTTCTAAGAGGGAAGTTTATAGCAATACAATCCCACCTTAAGAAACAGGAAACATCTCGAATAAACAACCTAACCTTGCACCTAAAGCAATTAGAGAAAGAAGAACAAAAACATCCCAAAGTTAGCAGAAGGAAAGAAATCATAAAAATCAGATCAGAAATAAATGAAAAAGAAATGAAGGAAACGATAGCAAAGATCAATAAAACTAAAAGCTGGTTCTTTGAGAAGATAAACAAAATTGATAAACCATTAGCCAGACTCATCAAGAAAAAAAGGGAGAAGACTCAAATCAATAGAATTAGAAATGAAAAAGGAGAAGTAACAACTGACACTACAGAAATACAAAAGATCATGAGAGATTACTATAAGCAACTCTATGCCAATAAAATGGACAACCTGGAAGAAATGGACAAATTCTTAGAAATGCACAACCTGCCAAGACTGAATCAGGAAGAAATAGAAAATATGAACAGACCAATCACAAGCACTGAAATTGAAACTGTGATAAAAAATCTTCCAACAAACAAAAGCCCAGGACCAGATGGCTTCACAGGCGAATTCTATCAAGCATTTAGAGAAGAGCTAACACCTATCCTTCTGAAACTCTTCCAAAATATAGCAGAGGGAGGAACACTCCCAAACTCATTCTACGAGGCCACCATCACCTTGATACCAAAACCAGGCCAGGATGTCACAAAGAAAGAAAACTACAGGCCAATATCACTGATGAACATAGATGCAAAAATCCTCAACAAAATACTAGCAAACAGAATCCAACAGCACATTAAAAGGATCATACACCATGATCAAGTGGGGTTTATTCCAGGAATGCAAGGATTCTTCAATATACGCAAATCAATCAACGTGATACACCATATTAACAAACTGAAGGAGAAAAACCATATGATCATCTCAATAGATGCAGAGAAAGCTTTCGACAAAATTCAACACCCATTTATGATAAAAACCCTGCAGAAAGTAGGCATAGAGGGAACTTTCCTCAACATAATAAAGGCCATATATGACAAACCCACAGCCAGCATCGTCCTCAATGGTGAAAAACTGAAACCATTTCCACTAAGATCAGGAACTAGACAAGGTTGCCCACTTTCACCACTCTTATTCAACCTAGTTTTGGAAGTTTTAGCCACAGCAATCAGAGAAGAAAAGGAAATAAAAGGAATCCAAATTGGAAAAGAAGAAGTAAAGCTGTCACTGTTTGCAGATGACATGATACTATACATAGAGAATCCTAAAGATGCTACCAGAAAACTACTAGAGTTAATCAATGAATTTGGTAAAGTTGCAGGATACAATATTAATGCACAGAAATCTCTGGCATTCCTATATACTGATGATGAAAAATCTGAAAGTGAAATCAAGGAAACACTCCCATTTACCATTGCAACAAAAAGAATAAAATATCTAGGAATAAACCTACCTAAGGAGACAAAAGACCTGTATGCAGAAAATTATAAGACACTGATGAAAGAAATTAAAGATGATACAAATAGATGGAGAGATGTACCATGTTCTTGGATTGGAAGAATCAACATTGTGAAAATGACTCTACTACCCAAAGCAATCTACAGATTCAATGCAATCCCTATCAAACTACCACTGGCATTTTTCACAGAACTAGAACAAAAAATTTCACAATTTGTATGGAAACACAAAAGACCCCGAATAGCCAAAGCAATCTTGAGAACGAAAAATGGAGCTGGAGGAATCAGGCTCCCTGACTTCAGACTATACTACAAAGCTACAGTAATCAAGACAGTATGGTACTGGCACAAAAACAGAAAGATAGATCAATGGAACAGGATAGAAAGCCCAGAGTTAAACCCACGGACATATGGTCACCTTATCTTTGATAAAGGAGGCAGGAATGTACAGTGGAGAAAGGACAGTCTCTTCAATAAGTGGTGCTGGGAAAACTGGATAGGGACATGTAAAAGTTTGAGATTAGATCACTCCCTAACACCATACACAAAAATAAGCTCAAAATGGATTAAAGACCTAAATATAAGGCCAGACACTATCAAACTCTTAGAGGAAAACATAGGCAGAACACTCTATGACATAAATCACAGCAAGATCCTTTTTGACCCACCTCCTAGAGAAATGGAAATAAAGACAAAAATGAACACATGGGACCTAATGAAACTTAAAAGCTTTTGCACAGCAAAGGAAACCATAAACAAGACCAAAAGACAACCCTCAGAATGGGAGAAAATATTTGCAAATGAAGCAACTGACAAAGGATTAATCTCCAAAATTTATAAGCAGCTCATGCAGCTCAATAACAAAAAAACAAACAACCCAATCCAAAAATGGGCAGAAGACCTAAATAGACATTTCTCCACAGAAGATATACAGACTGCCAACAAACACATGAAAGGATGCTCAACATCTTTACTCATTAGAGAAATGCAAATCAGAACTACCATGAGATATCATCTCACACCAGTCAGAATGGCCATCATCAAAAAATCTAGAAACAATAAATGCTGCATAGGGTGTGGAAAAAAGGGAACACTCTTGCACTGCTGGTGGGAATGTGAATTGGTACAGCCGCTATGGAGAACGGTATGGAGGTTCCTTAAAAAACTACAAATAGAACTACCATATGACCCAGCAATCCCACTACTGGGCATATAACCTGAGAAAACCATAATTCAAAAAGAGACATGTACCAAAATGTTCATAGCAGCCCTATTTACAATAGCCCGGAGATGGAAACAACCTAAGTGTCCATCATCGGATGAATGGATAAAGAAGATGTGGCACATATATACAATGGAATATTACTCAGCCATAAAAAGAAATGAAATTGAGCTATTTGTAATGAGGTGGATAGACCTAGAGTCTGTCATACAGAGTAAAGTAAGTCAGAAAGAGAAAGACAAATACTGTATGCTAACACATATATATGGAATTTAAGAAAAAAAAATGTCATGAAGAACATAGGGGTAAGACAGGAATAAAGACACAGACCTACTAGAGAATGGACTTGAGGATATGGGGAGGGGGAAGGGTAAGCTGTGACAAAGTGAAAGAGCGGCATGGACATATATAAACTACCAAACGTGAGGTAGATAGCTAGTGGGAAGCAGCCGCATAGCACAGGGAGATCAGCTCGGTACTTTGTGACCGCCTGGAGGGGTGGGATAGGGAGGGTGGGAGGGAGACGCAAAAGGGAGGGGATATGGAAACATATGTATATGTATAACTGATTAAATTTGTTATAAAGCAACAACAATATAAAAAAATAAAAATAAAATAAAAAAAAAAAGCTCCAGGCCGTAGTCATCACAATGGTCCAAGACCCCTGTAATCACAATGATTCATGCCCCTTTTCATCAGAATGTTCCATGAGACTTGTCATCACAAGTGTTCATGGACTTCTCATCACAATGCTCCAGGACCTTGTCATCCCCATGCTCCATTTCCTGGTCATCACAATGCTCCATGACCACTGTCATCACAACACTCCATGACACCTGACAACACAATGATCCGGGACTCTTGTCATCACAATGCTCCATTGCCTAGTCATCACAATGCTCCATGACCCGTGTCATCACAATACTCCATGAATATTTTCAGCCAAGTGCTCCATGACCCTTGTCATCCCAATGATCCATGCCCTTGTCATCCCAATGCTCCATTACCTGTGTATTCACAATGCTCCGTGACGCTTGTCATCACAGTGCTCAAGGACACATGTCATCACAATGCTCCATGCCTTTGTCAGCAAAATTCTACATGACCTTGTCATTATAATGCTCTATGCGCTTGTCATCTCAATACCCCATTTCCATTGTCATCACTATCCTCCATGAACCTTGAGATCACATTGTTTCATGCCCTTGTCATCACAATGCTCCATGCTCCTTGAAGTGAAAATGATCCATGACCTCTGTCATCACAATGCTCCAAACCCTTGTGATCACATTGTTCCATAACACTTGTCATCACAACGCTCCATGATGCCTGTCATCACAATACTCCATGCCCTTTTCATCACAATGCTCCATGACCATTGTCATCACAATGCTCAATACACTTGTCATCACAATGCTCCCTGACACTTGTCATCAGAATGCTCCTGGAACCCTGTCAGGAAAAAGGCTCCATGCCTTTTTTATCAAAATGCCCCATGCCGTTTTCATCACAATGCTCCATGTCATTGTCATCAAAATACTCCACAAGCTTGTCATCAGAATGCTCCATGACCATTGTCATCACAATTCTCCATGCACTTGTCAGCACAATGCTCCCTGACCCTTGTCATCACAATGCTCCAAGCCATTGTCATCACAATGCTCCATTACCTTTGTCATCAGAATCCTCCATGACACTTGGCATCACAATGATCCATGCCATTGCCATCACAATGGGCCATTACATATGTCATCACCATGCTCCCTGACACCTGTCTTCACAGTACTGCATGACATGGTCATCACAATGCTCCATGCCCTTGTCATCACAATGATCCATGACCCCTGACATCACAATGTTCCATAACACCTGTCATCAAGATATTCCATGACACTTTTCATCAAATTTCTCCATGACCCTCTCATCAGAATGCTCCCTGCCCTTCTCATCACAATGCACAATGCCCTTGCCATCAAAATGCTCCATGACCTTTGTCATCACAAAGATCCATGACCCTTGGCATCACAATGCTCCATGTTATTGTCATCACAATGCTCCATGAACGCTCTCATCACATTGCTCCAGGCCCTTGTCTTCAAAAAGCTCCATGACACATGTCTTCAGAATGCTCCATGGCTTTCTCATCACAATGTTCCATGCCCTTGCCATCACAATGCTCCATTACCCAAGACATAACAATGCTACATGACCCCTGCCATCACGATGTTCCATGGCCTTGTCATCACAAAGCTCCATGACCCTTCTCATCACAATGCTCCAAGAACCCTGTAATCGCAATGCTCTATGCCCTTTTTCATCTCAATGATCCATGAACCCTGTCATCACAATGCACCATGCCCATCATCATAATGCTTCATGCTATTGTCTTCACAATGAAATCAAAATGCTCCATGACCTCTGTCATAACAATGCTCCAAACCCTTGTGATCACAATATTCCGTAACACTTGTCATCACAAAGCTCAATGACGCATGCCATCAGAATGCTCCTTGTTCTTCGCCTCACAATGCTCCATGCACTTGTCATCACAATGTTCCAAGACCCCTGTAATCACAATGCTCCTTTCCCTTGTCATCAAAAAACTCCATGACGCATGTCATCAGAATGCTCCATGGCATTCTCATCACAATGCTCCATGCCCTAGTCATCACAATGCTCCAAGACCCCTGTAATCACAATGTTCCATTTCCCTTTTCATCAGAATGCTCCCTGAGACTTGTCATCACAAGTTTCCATGGTCTTCTAATCACAATGCTCCAGGACCTTGTCATTACCATGCTCAATTCCCTTGTCATCACAATGCTCCATGACCCCTGTCATCACAATAATCCATGATTATTTTCATCCCAATGCTCCACGACCTACTTATCCAATGCTCCATGGCAAATATCATCACAATTCTCCATGACCACTGTCTTCACAACACTCCATGACACCTGACAAAACAGTGATCCGGGCCTCTTGTCATCACATTGCTCCATTCCCTAGTCATCACAGTGCTCCATGACCCCTGTCATCAAAACACTCCATGAACATTTTCAGCCCATTGTTCCATGACATTTATCATCACAATGATCCATGCCCTTGTCATCCAAATGCTCCATGTCCCCTGTATTCACAATGCTCCGTGACGGTTGTCATCACAGTGTTCCATGACACCTGTCATCAAAATGCTCCATGCCTTTGTCAACAAAATGCTACATGACATTGTCATTACAATGCTCTATGTGCTTGTCATCACAATACTCCATTTCCATTGTCATCACAATCCTCCATGAACCTTGGGATCACATTGCTTCATGCCCTTTTCATCACAATGATTCATGCTCCTTGAAATCAAAATGGTCCATGACCTCTCTCATCACAATGCTCCAAACCCTTGTGATCACAGTGTTCCATAACACTTGTCATCACAACGCTACATGATGCCTGTCATCACAGTACTCCATGCACTTTTCATCAAAATGCTCCATGACATTTGTCATTACAATGCTCAATACACTTGTCATCAAAATGCTCCCTGACACTTGTTGTCTGTATGCTCCTTGAACCGTGTCATGAAAAGGCTCCATGCCTTTTTCATCACAATGATCCATGCCCTTTTCATGGCAATGCTCCAAGACCAATATAATCACAATGCTCCATGCCCTTGTCATCAAAAAACTCCATGACACATGTCATCAGAATGCTCCATGGCATTCTCATCAAAATGCTCCATGCCCTAGTCATCAAAATGCTCCAAGACCCCTGAAATCACAATGCTCCAGGCCCCTTTTCATCAGAATGCTCCATGAGACTTGTCATCACAACTCTTCATGGTCTTCTCATAACAGTGCTCCAGGAACTTGTCATCCCCATGCTCCATTCCCTTGTCATCACAATGCTCCATGACCACTGTCATCACAACACTCCATGACACCTGACAACACAATGATCCGGGACTCTTGTCATCACAATGCTCCATTGCCTAGTCATCACAATGCTCCATGACCCGTGTCATCACAATACTCCATGAATATTTTCAGCCAAGTGCTCCATGACACTTGTCATCACAATGACCCTTGGCCTTGTCATCCCAATGCTCCATGACACCTGTATTCACAATGCTCCGTGACGCTTGTCATCACAGTGCTCCATGACACATGTCATCACAATGCTACATGCCTTTGTCAGCAAAATGCTACATGACCTTGTCATTATAATGCTCTATGCACTTGTCATCTCAATAATCCATTTCCATTGTCATCACAATCCTCCATGAACCTTGGGATCACATTGCTTCATGCCATTGTCATCACAATGCTCCATGCTCCTTGAAATCAAAATGATCCATGACCTCTGTCATCACAATGCACCAAACCCTTGTGATCACATTGTTCCATGACACTTGTCATCACAACGCTCCATGATGCCAGTCATCACAATACTCCATGCCCTTTTCATCACAATGCTCCATGTCATTGTCATCAAAATACTCCACAAGCTTGTCATCAGAATGCTCCATGACCCTTGTCATCACAATTCTCCATGCACTTGTCAGCACAATGTTCCCTGACCCTTGTCATCACAATGCTCCAAGCCATTGTCATCAAAATGCTCCATTACATTTGTCATCAGAATCCTCCATGACACTTGGCATCACAATGCTCCATGCCATTGTCATCACAAAGGGCCATTACATATGTCATCACAATGGTCCCTGACACCAGGCTTCACAATACTGCATGACCTGGTCATCACAATGCTCCATGCCCTTGTCATCACAATGTGCCATTCCAACTGTCATCGCAATAATCCATGCAACTTATTAGACCAATTTTCCATGCCCTTGTCATCACAATGCTCCATGCCCTTGTTATCACAATGCTCCATGACCCCTGTCATCACCATGCTCCGTGACTCCAGTCATCACAATAGTTCATGACCTTTGTCATCAAAATGGTCCATGCCCTCGTCATCAACAGTCTCTGTGACCTATTTAACCACAATGCTCCATGAACTTTTCTTCACAATGCTCTTTGACATTTGTCATCACTATGCTCCATGAATTGTCATCACAAAGCTCCATGACCCTTGGCATCAGAATGCTCCATGTCATTTTCATCACAATGCTCCATGAACCTTCTCATCACATTGCTCCATGCCCTTGTCATCACAAAGCTCCATGACACTTTTCATCACAATGCTCGATGCCCTTCTCAACACAGTGTTCCATGCCCTTGTCATTACAATCTTGCATGACCCATGTATCACAGTGTTCTGTGCCCTTGTCATCACAAAGCTCCATACCAACTCTCATCACAATAATTCATGAAACATTTCAGACCAATGTTCCATGCACTTCTCATCAAAATGCTCCATTACCCCTGTCATAAAAATGCACCATGACCCTTGCCATCACAATGTTCCACGGCCTAGTCATCACAAGGTTCCATGACAATTGTCATCACAATGCTCAAGATCTCTGAAATCACAATGCTCCATGCCCTTGTCATCACAAATCTCCAAGACGCATGTCATCAGAATGTTCCATGGCTTTCTCATCACAATGCTCCCTGCCCTTCTCATCACAATGCACAATGCCCTTGCCATCTACGTGCTCCATGACCTTTGTCATCACAAAGATCAATGACCCTTGGCATCAAAATTCTCCATGTCATTGTCATCACAATGCTCCATGAACACTCTCATCACATTGCTCCATTCCAATGTCTTCACAAAGCTCCATGACACATGTCATCAGAATGCTCCATGGCCTTCTCATCACAATGCTCCATGCCCTTGCCATAACAATGCTCCATTACCCCAGTCATAACAATGCTCCATGACCCCTGCCATCATGATGTTCCATGGCCTTGTCATCACAAAGCTCCATGACCCTTCTCATCACAATGCTCCAAGAACCCTGTAATCACAATGCTCTATGCCCTTTTTCATCTCAATGATCCATGAACCCTGTCATCACAGTGGACCATGCCCATCATCATAATGCTTCATGCTATTGTCATCACAATGAAATCAAAATGCTCCATGGCCTCTGTCATAACAATTCCAAACCCATGTGATCACAATATTCCCTATCACTTGTCATCACAATGCCCCATGACACTCGTCATCACAATTATCAATGGTCTTCTCATCACAATGCTCAATACACTTGTCATCAAAATGCTCCCTGACACTTGTTGTCTGTATGGTCCTTGAACCCTGTCATGACAAGGCTCCATGCCTTTTTCATCACCATGATCCATGCCCTTTTCATCACAATGCTCCAAGACCCATGTAATCACAATGCTCCATGCCCTTGTCATCACAAAGCTCAATGACACATGCCATCAGAATGCTCCTTGGTCTTCTCCTCAAAATGTTCCATGCCCTTGTCATCATAATGTGCCAAGACCCCTCTAATCACAATGCTCCATGCCCCTTTTCATCAGTATGCTCCATGAGACTTGTCATCACAAGGCTCCATGGTTTTGCCATCACAATGCTCCAGGACCTTGTCATCACAATGCTTCTCGACCTTGTCATGAAAATTTTCAATGGCCCTTGTCATCATAATGCTCCAAGCCCTAATCATCGAAATGCTCCATTATAGTTGTCATCACAATTCTCCATTATATTTTGCATCACAATGCTCCATGCCATTGTAATCGCAATGGACCATGACATATGTCATCACAATGCTCCCTGACACCTGTCTTCACAATACTCCATGACGTTCTCATCAAAATGCTCCAGGCCCTGGTCATCACAATGCACCATGCCCACTGTCATCACAATAATCTATGAAACGTGTCAGACCAATGCTCCATGCCCCTGTCATCACAATGCTCCATGCCCTTGTCATCACAAAGCTACATGACCCCTGTCTTCAAAATGCTCCCTGACTCCAGTCATCACAATGTTTCATAACGTTTGTCATCACAATGGTCCATGCCCGCGTCATCACAAGGCTCTGTGACCTTTGTAACCACAATGCTCCCTGAAATTTTCATCACAATTCTCTCTGACCCTTGTCATCATAATGCTCCATGTATTTTTCAGAACAATTCTCCATGACCATAGACATGACAGTGTGCCACGTGCATTTCATCACAACGGTCCACGATTTTGTCACTGCAATGCTCCCTAAACCTTGTAATCACAATGCTCCATGCACTTCTCATCAAAATGCTCTCTCACCAGAGATATCACAATGTTCCATCACTAGTCATCAAAATACTCCCTCACCACTGTAATCACAATGTTCCATTAACCTGTCATCACAATGCTACATGCCCTTATCAGCACAATGTTCCATGACCCCTGACATCACAATGTTCCATAACCCCTGTCATCAAAATGCTCCATGACCCTTTTCATCCCAAAGCTCCAAGACCCCTGACATCACAGTGTTCTATAACTCCTGCCATCAAAATGTACCTTTACATTTTTCATCAAATTGCTGCATGACCCGGCCATCAAAATGCTCCCTGCCTTTCTCATCACAATGCACCACGCCCTTGTCATCAAAATGCTCCATGACTTCTCATCACAAAGCTCCATGACAAGTGGCATCACAGTGCTCAATGTCATTGTCATCCCAATGCTCCGTGAACCCTCTTATCACATTGCTCCATGCCCTTGTCATCACAAAGCTCCCTGATACTTGTCATCACAATGCTCGATGCCCTTCTCATCACAATGCTCCATGCCCTTGTCATTACAATCCTGCATGACCCATGTATCACAGTGTTCCGTGCCCTTGTCATCACAATGCTCCATGCCCACTCTCATCACAATAATCCATGAAATATTTCAGACCAATGTCCAATGCCCTTCTCATCAAAATCCTGCATTACACCTGTCATAACAATGCACCATGACCTTTGCCATCAAAATGTTCCACGGCCTAGTCATCACAAGGTTCCATGACACTTGTCATCACAATGCTTAAGACCACTGAAATCACAATGCTCCATGCCCTTGTCATCACAAAGCTCCATGACGCATGTCATCAGAATGTTCCGGGGCATTTTCATCACAATGTTCCATGCCCTTGTCATCACAATGTTACAAGACCCTTGTAATCACAATGCTCCCTGCCCCTTTTCATGTCAATGCTCCATGAACACTGTCATCACAATGCACCATGCCCATCATCATAATGCTTCAGGCTATTGTCATCACAATGAAATCAATATTCTCCATGACCTCTGTCATCATAATGCTCCAAACCCTTGTGATCACAATGTTCCATAACAGTTATCATCACAACACCCCATGATGCTCATCATCACAATTATCCATGGTCTTCTCATCACAATGCTCCATGATCTTTGTCATCACAATGCTCAATACACTTGTCATCACAATGCTCCCTGACACTTGTCATCAGTATGCTCCTTGAACACTGTCATGACTAGGCTCCATGCCTTTTTCATCACAATGATCCATGCCCTTTTCATCACAATGCTCCAAGATCCCTGTAATCACAATGCTCCATGCCCTTGTCATCACAAAACTCCATGACGCATGTCATCAGAATGCTCCATGGCTTTCTCATCACAATGCTCCATGCCCTACTCATCAGAATGCTCCAAGAACCCTGTAATCACAATGCTCCATGCCCATTTTCATCAGAATGCTCCATGAGACTTGTCATCACAAGTCTCCATGGTCTTCTCATCACAATGCTCCAGGAGCTTGTCATCACCATGCTCCATTCCCTTGTCATCACAATGCTCCATGACCCCTGTCATCACAATACTCCATGAACATTTTCAGCCCATTGCTCCACGACCTACTCATCACAATGCTCCATGGCCAATATCATCAAAATGCTCCATGACCACTGTCATCACAACACTCCATGACACCTGACAACACAATGATCAGGGACTCTTGTCATCACAATGCTCCATTCCCTAGTCATCACAATGCTTCATGACCCCTGTCATCACAACACTCCATGAACATTTTCATCCCAGTGCTCCATGACCCTTGTCATCACAATGCTCCATGACCCCTGCATTCACAATGCTCCGTGACACTTGTCATCACAGTGCTCCATGACACATGTCATCACAATGCTCCAAGAACCCTGTAATCACAATGTTCTATGCCCTTTTTCATCTCAATGATCCATGAACCCTGTCATCACAATGCACCATGCCCATCATCATAATGCTTCATATTATTGTCATCACAATGAAATCAAAATGCTCCATGACCTCTGTCATAACAATGCTCCAAACACTTGTGATCACAATATTCCATAACTCTTGTCATGACAATGCCCCATGACGCTTGTCATCACAATTATCAATGGTCTTCTCATCACAATGCTCCATGACCTTTGTCATAACAATGCTCAATACACTTGTCATCACAATGCTCCCTGACACTTGTTGTCTGTATGCTCCTTGAATCCTGTCATGAAAAGGCTCCATGCCTTTTTCATCACAATGATCCATGTCCTTTTCATCACAATGCTCCAAGACACATGTAATCTCAATGCTCCATGCCCTTGTCATCACAATGTTCCAAGACCCCTGTAATCACAATGCTCCTTGCCCTTGTCATCAAAAAATTCCATGACGTATGTCATCAGAATGCTCCATGGCCTTCTCATCACAATGCTCCATGCCCTAGTCATCACAATGCTCCAAGACCCCTATTATCACAATGTTCCATTTTCATTTTCATCAGAAAGCTCCATGAGACTTGTCATCACAAGTCTCCATGGTCTTCTCATCACAATGCTCCAGGACCTTGTCATTGCCATGCTCCATTCCCTTGTCATCACAATGCTCCATTACCCCTCTCATCACAATAATCCATGAATATTTTCAGCCCAATGCTCCACGACCTACTCATCACAATGCTCCATGGCCAATATCATCACAATGCTCCATGACCACTGTCATCACAACACTCCATGACACCTGACAACACAATGATCCGGGACTCTTGTCATCACAATGCTCCATTCCCTAGTCATCACAATGCTCCATGAACCCTGTCATCACAACACTCCATGAATATTTTCAGCCCAGTGCTCCATGACCCTTGTCATCCCAATGCTCCATGACCCCTGTATTCACAATGATCCATGACGGTTGTCATAACAGTGCTCCATGACACCTGTCATCACAATGCTCCATGCCTTTGTCAGCAAAATGCTACATGACCTTGTCATTACAATGCTCTATGCGCTTGTCATCACAATACTCCATTTCCATTGTCATCACAATCCTCCATGAACCTTGGGATCACATTGCTTCATGCCCTTTTCATCACAATGCTCCATGTCCTTGAAATCAAAATGATCCATGACCTCTCTCATCACAATGCTCCAAAGCCTTGTGATCACAGTGTTCCATAACACTTGTCATCACAACGCTCGATGATGCCTGTACATCACAATACTCCATGCTCTTTTCATGACAATGCTCCATGACATTTGTCATCACAATGCTCAATACACTTGTCATCAAAATGCTCCCTGACACTTGTTGTCTGTATGCTCCTTGAACCCTGTCATGACAAGGCTCCATGCCTTTTTCATCACAATGATCCATGCCCTTTTCATCACAATGCTCCAAGACCCATGTAATCTCAATCTCCATGCCATTGTCATCACAAAGCTCAATGACACATGCCATCAGAATGCTCCGTGGTCTTCTCCTCACAATGCTCCATGCCCTTGTCATCACAATGTACCAAGACCCCTGTAATCACAATACTCCATGGCCTTGTCATCAAAAAACTCCATGACGCATGTCATCAGAATGCTCCATGGCCTTCTAATCACAAAGCTCCATGCCGTAGTCATCACAATGGTCCAAGACCCCTGTAATCACAATGATTCATGCCCCTTTTCATCAGAATGTTCCATGAGACTTGTCATCACAAGTCTTCATGGCCTTCTCATCACAGTGCTCCAGGACCTTGTCATCCCCATGCTCCATTTCCTGGTCATCAAAATGCTCCATGACCACTGTCATCACAACACTCCATGACACCTGACAACACAATGATCCGGGACTCTTTTCATCACAATGCTCCATTCCCTAGTCATCACAATGCTCCATGACACCTGTCATCACAACACTCCATGAACATTTTCAGCCCAGTGCTCCATGACCCTTGTCATCATAATGATCCATGCCCTTGTCATCCCAATGCTCCATGACCACTGTATTCACAATTCTCCGTGACGCTTGTCATCACCGTGCTCCATGACACCTGTCATCACAATGTTCCATGCCTTTGTCAGCAAAATGCTACATTACCTTATCATTACAATGCTCTATGCGCTTGTCATCTCAATACTCCGTTTCCATTGTCATCACAATCATCCATGAACATTGGGATCACATTGCTACATGCCCTTTTCATCACAATGCTCCATGCTCCTTGAAATCAATATGATCCATGACCTCTCTCATCACAATGCTCCAAACCCTTGGGATCACAGTGTTCCATAAGAATTGTCATCACAATGCTCCATGATGCCTGTCATCACAATACTCCATGCCCTTTTCATCACAATGCTCCATGACCTTTGTCATCACAATGCTCAATACACTTGTCATCACAATGCTCCCTGACACTTGTCATCGCAATGCTCCTTGAATCCTGTCACGAAAAGGCTCCATGCAATTTTCATCACAAAGCCCCATACTGTTTTCATCACAATGCTCCATGCCATTGTCATCAAAATAATCCAAAAGCTTGTCATCAGAATGCTCCATGACCCTTGTCATCACAATTCTCCATGCACTTGTCAGCACAATGCTCCCTGACCCTTGTCATCACAATGCTCCAAGCCATTGTCATCACAATGCTCCATTACCTTTGGCATCAGAATCCTCCATGACACTTGGCATCACAATGCTCCATGCCATTGTCATCACAATGGGCCATTACATATGTCATCACAATGCTCCCTGACACCTCTCTTCACAATACTGCATGACCTCGACATCACAATGCTCCATGCCCTTGTCATCACAATGCGCCATTCCAACTGTCATCGCAATAATCCATGCAACTTATTAGACCAATGTTCCATGCACTTGTCATCACAATGCTCCATGCCCGTGTTTTCAAAATGCTCCATGACCCCTGTCATCACAATGCTCCGTGACTCCAGTCATCACAATGATTCATGACCTTTGTCATCACATTGGTCCCTGCCCTCGTCATCAACAGTCTCTCTGAGGTATTTAACCACAATGCTCCATGAACTTTTCATCAAAATGCTCTTTGACCCTTGTCATCACAATGCTCCATGCACTTGTCAGCACAATGCTCCATGACTCATGTCATCACAATGCACCATGACCTTGTCTTCAGAGTGCTCCACAATCTTGTCATCACATTGCTCCTTAAAATTTGTCATCACAATGCTCCATGCACTTCTCATCAAAATGCTCTCTCACCACTGATATCAGAATGCTACCTCACTATTTTTCACAATACTCCCTCACCCTGTCATCACAATGTTCCATTACTCCTGTCATCACAATGCTTCATGCACTTATCATCACAATGTTCGATGACCCCTGACATCACAATGTTCCATAACACCTGTCATCAAAATACTCCATGGCACTTTTCATCAAATTGCTCCATGACCCTGTCATCACAATTCTGCCTGCCCTTCTCATCACAATGCACAACGCCCTTGCCATCAAAATGCTCCATGACCTTTGTCATCACAAAGATCCATGACCCTTCGCATCACAATGCTCCATGTCATTGTCATCACAATGCTCCATGAACGATCTCATCACATCGCTCCATGCCAATGTCTTCACAAAGCTCAATGACACATGTCATCAGAATGCTCCATGGCCTTCTCATCACAATGCTCCATGCCCTTGCCATCACAATGCTCCTTTACCCCAGTCATAACAATGCTCCATGACCCCTGCCATCATGATGTTCCATGGCCTTGTCATCACAAAGCTCCATGACCCTTCTCATCACAATGCTCCAAGAACCCTGTAATCACAATGCTCTATGCCCTTTTTCATCTCAATGATCCATGAACCCTGTCATCACAGTGGACCATGCCCATCATCATAATGCTGCATGCTATTGTCATCACAATGAAATCAAAATGCTCCATGGCCTCTGTCATAACAATTCCAAACCCTTGTGATCACAATATTCCCTATCACTTGTCATCACAATGCCCCATGACACTCGTCATCACAATTATCAATGGTCTTCTCATCACAATGCTCAATACACTTGTCATCACAATGCTCCCTGACACTTGTTGTCTGTATGGTCCTTGAACCCTGTCATGACAAGGCTCCATGCCTTTTTCATCACCATGATCCATGCCCTTTTCATCACAATGCTCCAAGACCCATGTAATCACAATGCTCCATGCCCTTGTCATCACAAAGCTCAATGACACATGCCATCAGAATGCTCCTTGGTCTTCTCCTCACAATGCTCCATGACCTTGTCATCACAATGTGCCAAGACCCCTCTAATCACAATGCTCCATGCCCCTTTTCATCAGTATGCTCCATGAGACTTGTCATCACAAGGCTCCATGGTTTTGCCATCACAGTGCTCCAGGACCTTGTCATCACAATGCTTCTCGACCTTGTCATGAAAATTTTCAATGGCCCTTGTCATCATAATGCTCCAAGCCCTAATCATCGAAATGCTCCATTATAGTTGTCATCACAATTCTCCATTATATTTTGCATCACAATGCTCCATGCCATTGTAATCGCAATGGACCATGACATATGTCATCACAATGCTCCCTGACACCTGTCTTCACAATACTCCATGACGTTCTCATCAAAATGCTCCAGGCCCTGGTCATCACAATGCACCATGCCCACTGTCATCACAATAATCTATGAAACGTGTCAGACCAATGCTCCATGCCCCTGTCATCACAATGCTCCATGCCCTTGTCATCACAAAGCTACATGACCCCTGTCTTCACAATGCTCCCTGACTCCAGTCATCACAATGTTTCATAACGTTTGTCATCACAATGGTCCATGCCCGCGTCATCACAAGGCTCTGTGACCTTTGTAACCACAATGCTCCCTGAAATTTTCATCACAATTCTCTCTGACCCTTGTCATCATAATGCTCCATGTATTTTTCAGAACAATTCTCCATGACCATAGACATGACAGTGTGCCACGTGCATTTCATCACAACGGTCCACGACTTTGTCACTGCAATGCTCCCTAAACCTTGTAATCACAATGCTCCATGCACTTCTCATCAAAATGCTCTCTCACCAGAGATATCACAATGTTCCATCACTAGTCATCACAATACTCCCTCACCACTGTAATCACAATGTTCCATTAACCTGTCATCACAATGCTACATCCCCTTACCAGCACAATGTTCCATGACCCCTGACATCACAATGTTCCATAACCCCTGTCATCAAAATGCTCCATGACCCTTTTCATCCCAAAGCTCCAAGACCCCTGACATCAAAATGTTCTATAACCCCTGCCATCAAAATGTACCTTTACATTTTTCATCAAATTGCTGCATGACCCGGCCATCAAAAGGCTCCCTGCCTTTCTCATCACAATGCACCACGCCCTTGTCATCAAAATGCTCCATGACTTGTCATCACAAAGCTCCATGACACGTGGCATCACAGTGCTCAATGTCATTGTCATCCCAATGCTCCGTGAACCCTCTTATCACATTGCTCCATGCCCTTGTCATCACAAAGCTCCCTGATACTTGTCATCACAATGCTCGATGCCATTCTCATCACAATGCTCCATGCCCTTGTCATTACAATCCTGCATGACCCATGTATCACAGTGTTCCGTGCCCTTGTCATCACAATGCTCCATGCCCACTCTCATCACAATAATCCCTGAAATATTTCAGACCAATGTTCCATGCCCTTCTCATCAAAATCCTGCATTACACCTGTCATAACAATGCACCATGACATTTGCCATCAAAATGTTCCACGGCCTAGTCATCACAAGGTTCCATGACACTTGTCATCACAATGCTTAAGACCACTGAAATCACAATGCTCCATGCCCTTGTCATCACAAAGCTCCATGACGCATGTCATCAGAATGTTCCGGGGCATTTTCTTCACAATGCTCCATGCCCTTGTCATCACAATGTTACAAGACCCTTGTAATCACAATGCTCCCTGCCCCTTTTCATGTCAATGCTCCATGAACACTGTCATCACAATGCACCATGCCCATCATCATAATGCTTCAGGCTGTTGTCATCACAATGAAATCAATATTCTCCATGACCTCTGTCATCATAATGCTCCAAACCCTTGTGATCACAATGTTCCATAACAGTTATCATCACAACACCCCATGATGCTCATCATCACAATTATCCATGGTCTTCTCATCACAATGCTCCATGATCTTTGTCATCACAATGCTCAATACACTTGTCATCACAATGCTCCCTGACACTTGTCGTCAGTATGCTCCTTGAACACTGTCATGACTAGGCTCCATGCCTTTTTCATCACAATGATCCATGCCCTTTTCATCACAATACTCCAAGATCCCTGTAATCACAATGCTCCATGCCCTTGTCATCACAAAACTCCATGACGCATGTCATCAGAATGCTCCATGGCTTTCTCATCACAATGCTCCATGCCCTACTCATCAGAATGCTCCAAGAACCCTGTAATCACAATGCTCCATGACCATTTTCATCAGAATGCTCCATGAGACTTGTCATCATAAGTCTCCATGGTCTTCTCATCACAATGCTCCAGGACCTTGTCATCACCATGCTCCATTCCCTTGTCATCATAATGCTCCATGACCCCTGTCATCACAATAATCCATGAACATTTTCAGCCCAATGCTCCATGACCTACTCATCACAATGCTCCATGGCCAATATCATCAAAATGCTCCATGACCACTGTCATCACAACACTCCATGACACCTGACAACACAATGATCAGGGACTCTTGTCATCACAATGCTCCATTCCCTAGTCATCACAATGCTTCATGACCCCTGTCATCACAACACTCCATGAACATTTTCAGCCCAGTGCTCCATGACCCTTGTCATCACAATGCTCCATGACCCCTGCATTCACAATGCTCCGTGACACTTGTCATCACAGTGCTCCATGACACATGTCATCACAATGCTACAAGAACCCTGTAATCACAATGTTCTATGCCTTTTTCATCTCAATGATCCATGAACCCTGTCATCACAGTGCACCATGCCCATCATCATAATGCTTCATGCTATTGTCATCACAATGAAATCAAAATGCTCCATGACCTCTGTCATAACAATGCTCCAAACACTTGTGATCACAATATTCCATAACACTTGTCATCACAATGCCCCATGACGCTTGTCATCACAATTATCAATGGTCTTCTCATCACAATGCTCCATGACCTTTGTCATAACAATGCTCAATACACTTGTCATCACAATGCTCCCTGACACTTGTTGTCTGTATGCTCCTTGAATCCTGTCATGAAAAGGCTCCATGCCTTTTTCATCACAATGATCCATGTCCTTTTCATCACAATGCTCCAAGACACATGTATTCTCAATGCTCCATGCCGTTGTCATCACAATGTTCCAAGACCCCTGTAATCACAATGCTCCTTTCCCTTGTCATCAAAAAACTCCATGACGCATGTCATCAGAATGCTCCATGGCCATCTCATCACAGTGCTCCATGCCCTAGTCATCACAATGCTCCAAGACCCCTGTAATCACAATGTTCCATATCTCTTTTCATAAGAATGCTCCCTGTGACTTGTCATCACAAGTCTCCATGGTCTTCTCATCACAATGCTCCAGGACCTTGTCATTACCTTGCTCCATTCCCTTGTCATCACAATGCTCCAAGAACCCTGTCATCACAATAATCCATGATTATTTTCATCCCAATGCTCCACGACCTACTCATCCAATGCTCCATGGCCAATATCATCACAATGCTCCATGACCACTGTCTTCACAACACTCCCTGACACCTGACAAAACAGTGATCCGGGACTCTTGTCAATACAATGCTCCATTCCCTAGTCATCACAGTGCTCCAGGACCCCTGTCATCACAACACTCTATGAACATATTCATCCCATTGTTCCATGACATTTATCATCACAATGAGCCATGCCCTTGTCATCCCAAAGCTCCATGACCCCTGTATTCACAATGCTCCGTGACGTTTGTCATCACAGTGCTCCATGAAACCTGTCATCAAAATGCTCCATGCCTTTGTCAGCAAAATGCTACATGACATTGTCATTACAATGCTCTATGCGCTTGTCATCACAATACTCCATTTCCATTGTCATCACAATCCTCCATGAAATTTGGGATCACATTGCTTCATGCCCTTTTCATCACAATGATCCATGCTCCTTGAAATCAAAATGGTCCATGACCTCTCTCATCACAATGCTCCAAACCCTTGTGATCACAGTGTTCCATAACACTTGTCATCACAACGCTACATGATGCCTGTCATCACAGTACTCCATGCACTTTTCATCACAATGCTCCATGACATTTGTCATTACAATGCTCAATACACTTGTCATCAAAATGCTCCCTGACACTTGTTGTCTGTATGCTCCTTGAACCCTGTCATGAAAAGGCTCCATGCCTTTTTCGTCACAATGATCCATGCCCTTTTCATGGCAATGCTCCAAGACCAATGTAATCACAATGCTCCATGCACTTGTCATCAAAAAACTCCATGACACATGTCATCAGAATGCTCCATGGCATTCTCATCAAAATGCTCCATGCCCTAGTCATCAAAATGCTCCAAGACCCCTGAAATCACAATGCTCCAGGCCCATTTTCATCAGAATGCTCTATGAGACTTGTCATCACAACTCTTCATGGACTTCTCATAACAATGCTCCAGGAACTTGTCATCCCCATGCTCCATTCCCTTGTCATCACAATGCTCCATGACCACTGTCATCACAACACTCCATGACACCTGACAACACAATGATCCGGGACCCTTTTCATCACAATGCTCCATTCCCTAGTCATTACAATGATGAATGATCCCTGTCATCACAACACTCCATGAACATTTTCAGCCCAGTGCTCCATGACACTTGTCATCATATTGATCCATGCCCTTTTCATCCCAATGCTCCATGACCACTGT